>NC_057717.1:90528620-90600908 GCF_004010195.1 Chiloscyllium plagiosum | reverse complement strand
GTCTGACCTATCACCCTCACCTTGACCTCTTTCCACCTATCACATTTCCGACGCCCCTCCCCCAAGTCCCTCCTCCCTATCTTTTATCTTAGCCTGCTGGACCAACTTTCCTCATTCCTGAAGAAGGGCTAATGCCCGAAACATCGATTCTCCTGTTCCCTAGATGCTGCCTGACCTGCTGCGCTTTTCCAGCAACACATTTCCATCACAGATATCTATTCCCAATGCTCTTAGTTGACTTGCTATTCCCACCAAGAACAAAAGTAATCCTGTTGACCTACAACTGAATATTATAAATCCAATTAATCTACGCATTGACCTCATTCACTCTGGTGAAGGAAGCAGAGCAAGGTTAGCAAGCTACATCTAATGTTGTCCAGCTCAGATAGATCCTCATCAGTGGGCAGTACAAATGTATTCAACAGCTCCCTGAGCAAGCATGTTCTTTCTGGTCATTCTAGAGACTAACTAGGAGACTAGTGGTATATATTGTGTCTTGAAAATCGCATCAAATCCGTGGTCTAATTAGAAGAGGTTTTGTTCTTAAACCTCTTCATTTTGCAAGTTTCATTTTGAGATACCTGTTGCTATAAAGTCAACAAGGAGACATAGATTGTAGGTCTGTCTATCCTGAGATCCAGAGATTTTCTATCTGTCCTCACCCAAGTCCTTACGACAGGTTAGGATTGGGTGAAACTTAGTACATCATTGTGTTAACCTTTTCAGTGCCACAAAGAATACACAACAAAATACCAGCATGGATTGTGTACTAGTGTTTCTGAAGTGAAACTTGGAGTCTTCCGAACAGTAAGGGATTGGGGAATTTGGAAAAGCAAAGAGATTTATCCAGCTGCCTGGATCACCAGACACACCTGCACAGACTGAAAATGTAATTAGAAATCCTGTGACAGAGGTGACCACAATATTTGTAGGATTTAATGGCACAAACTCCATAAGCCAAATAGCTCTCTATGCTGTACCATTCAATGGCTGTATGTAGAAAAGGTAGGTGATACAGGGAAATGATAGTGTAGTGGTACTAGTCATCCAGAAGGTCTGCCTAATGTTCTGGGGAAAAAGGTTGGAATCCCACCAACGCAGATGGTGAAATTTGAATCCAATAAAAAACGTGGGATAAGGAAGATAGACAGTTGGATAAGTACATGAATAGGAAAGGTTTGGAGGGACATGGGCCAAATGCAGGCAGGTGGGACTCGTTTAGTTTGGGATTATGTTCGTCATGAAGGATCGAAGGATCTGTTTCCATGTTGTATGACTATGACTCTAAAATAATTGCAAAATTCATCCAGTTCACTAATGTCCTTTAGGGAAGGAAATCTATTAAGATTTCCTAATAAGACCCACAACAGTGTGGTTGACTCTTAACTGCCCTCAAAGCAATTAAGCAGAAATCATACATTTTGACCTAGGCTCTGGTGCCCAAATTTCACAAATTATTTTATAAAAGGGGCATGGAATTAAACTGTTCAAACAGCCAGTGTAAATGTAATGGGCCAAATGGTCTTCTGCACTGTAACAATTCTGTGATTTACATTGAAGTGAGTCTGTAGTCACATGTTGGCCAGGCCGAGTAAGAATGGCAGATTTCCTTCCTTCAAGGTCATGACTGAACCAGATAGGTTTTTACAACAAACCCAAAAATTGCTGGAGAAACTCAGTTGGTCTGGCAGCATCTGTGGAGAGAGAAAGAGAGAGAGAGAGAGAGAGAGAGAGAGACCCTTCTTCAGAATTGGTTATCACAATAATTGACACGAATCACCATTGGGCTTTTTAATTCCAGATTGTTATTGAATTCAAATTTCACCTCTGCCATGGTGGGGTTTGAGCCCCAGAACATTAGCCCGAGGTTCTGAATTACTAGTCCAGTGATGTTATCTACTACATCAACCGCCTTGCCAAATCCCCTGCTCCTGTTTTTCATGTTCTTGATTGGAGGGCGAAGCCTGAAATATTAAGCAGCAGGAGCTCTTCTTTTTGCATGGCCATTGAGAAAAGAAGTTTTGAGGAGGCTGAGCTGGCCTCAGGCAGGGAGGAGGGGTAAACGACACTGACCCAATTAGTTCTGACAGAGAGGAAAGGAACTGTGTTTGGTGAGGGGAAAAGACCAAGCTCGGGACCAAGAAAGGGTGTGTGGCTGTGTGAGTGTGCACAAAATCTGAGTGAGAGGTGTGTAGAGAGTTTGAGCATATGCTAAGTCACTAGCCTGAGAATTAATTTGATTGTAGACCAGCTGGAAGCCTCAGGAATAAGTCAGGCAAAGAATAATGTTGTGCTAATAAGAGAAAAGATCTGAAAAACAACCCCTCACCATTGATTTATACTAATATGTGTGGAGCTTTCTTGAAAGAGAAACAACAGACTTCCTTGTGCTGTTACTTGCGGATGGTTCACTGTGAATGATACCTCTGAGTACAAGAGTACACCCCCATTCTGCTGGCAATCGCAACACCCTTACATCATTCAACCTCACATTATTCCTCTACATCCGACATAGAGGAACATTGGAGTCCGTACTGTTGCTCTCTACACCTGGGCCTGTCCAGTTCCTGTATGTCACCAGTCTCTGCCACTCTCTCAAGATGGCATCTGCTAGTAATATAACCAGATGTGTGCTAGTCATAGGGGAACAGTACATTGATCTTTGAATAATTGTGAAGGGCACCAATGGCTAGTGAATGGGTCAGCCAGCTCTGGAACATAGGAACAGGAGTAGGCCATTCAGCCCCTTGAGTCTCTTCTGCCATCCAATAAGATCATGGCTGATTTAGGGCCTAGTTCCATATACTTACCTTTGGTCCATTTCACTTAATACCTTTGGTTAGCAAAAATTCACCTATCTCAGAGTTAAAACGAACAACTGATCCAGCATCCTCTGCCATTTGTGGAAGAGAGTTCCAACTCTACCACCCTTTGTGTGCAGAAGTGCTTACCAACATCTCTCTTGAATAGTCTGACTCTAATTCTCAGACTATGCTCCTAGTGTTATAGTCCTCAACCTGTGAAAGTAGTTTACTTTTATCAGTTCTGTCTTTTCCTGTAAATATCTTAAAAACTTCAATCAGATCACTGTTTAACTTTCTAAATACTAGAGAGAACAGACCGCATTTGTATAATCTGTCCTCAAAACCCCTGAAAGTCTGGGTTTCGTTCTTGCAAATCTACGGTGTACTTCCTCTAGGGCCAATATATCCTCTGCTGGTGAGTAAATATATAAGATGCTACTGAGGAGGCCAGAATAAAGGGTCACATCCTAAGAAGTAGGGATTAGAGTGGTGCTAGAAATGTACAGTAGGTCAGGCAGCATCCGAGGAGCAGGAAAATTGATGTTTCGGGCAGGAGCCCTTATCTGGATGAAGGGCTCTAATCTCCAGCATCTGCAGTCCTCACTGTCGCCTCACATTCTAAGAATACAGGGTAGGCCTTTTAGGATTGAGATGAGAAGAATTTTCTTCACTCAGAGAATGGTGAGCCCATGGAATTCTCTGTCACAGAAAGTGGTTAAGACCAAAAGATTGAATGTTTTCAAGAGGGAGTTAGAGATGGATCTTGGGACTAAAGGGATCAAAAGGCATAGGTTGGACTGGGAAGAGTTGGACATTCATCCATGATCATATTGAATGGTGGAGCAAGCAAGAAGGGCTGAATGGCCTACTCCTGTTTCCTATTGTCTAAGTTAACATTGGTTAACTGTAGTCCAATGGCTATGTCCCTGCCTCTAAGCCTGAAGCTTTAGGCCCAAGTCTTATTATAGACCCCAACAGCCAAGAAGCTTGTGTCTGGAAGATGACCTAACAGGTTGATTTTTCTCTACCTATAAATTCTTCCAAAACACCCCAATGGCAGAGGTTGCTGGAGAGAGGGATTCTTGGCCAGCCGTGTGAAGAATACCAGAACCCCTAACAACACTCTCCAATACTGCAGACTACACCATCTGGAACTGTGTGTCACCACAGCAGTGAGGACATTCAGGTGAATTTACTGAATAGACTGAATTCCCACTCAGTGAGCAGTAGATGGTTAGTAAATAAATCAGGTAAACTATGCTGGTCATCATAGTTATTTCTTAATCAATCTGTTCAAATGTATTATGCACATTTCTAGGGCAGGTGGAACTGAACCTGGTTCTCCTGACCCACAGGAACAGACGTTGCCACTGGGCAGCAACAATCCTTCAAAGTCACAACTGATGACAGACATGGTTGACAGGACTTGAACATACACAGGAAAATCCCAGTGGATTTCAAACCCGTCACTTTGACCTCTCAGTGGTGATGACAGGCTCACTGCTGATTACTATAAGATTGGACTTGCCTTGGCCTTTACTTTCTCATTCATGGGATATGGGCATCATTCAGCCATTGTTATTGTCCATCTCTCGTTACCCTTGAAAAGGTGATAGTGAACTACCTTCCTGAACTGCTGCAGTCTATTTGTTGTAAGGATGCTATAGATATTGATGAAGGGAAGGTGGGAACAAATACCGACAGACTCCCACAATCCTGTTAGGGAGGGAATTCCAGGATTTTGACCCAGTGACAGTGAAGGAATGGCTATATATTTTCAAGTCAGAATGGTGAATGGCTTGGAGGGGAACTTGGGGGTGGTGGTGTTCCCATGTATCTGTTGTGTTTGACCTTCTCAATGGAAGTGGTTGTGCAGTTGGAAGATGCTGTCGAAGGATATTTGGTAAACTTCTGCAGTGCATCTTGTAGATGGTACACACTGCTGCTACTGAGGGAGTGAATATTTGTGGATGTGGTGTCAATCAGGCAGACTGCTTTGTCTTGGATGGTGTCAACCTTCTTGAGTGTTATTGGAGGTGCCCTCATCTGGCAAGTGGGGAGTATTCCATTGCACTCCTGACTTGTGCCTTGTCGATGGTGGGCAGGGTTTAGGAAGGCAGGAGCTGGGACACTCTCTGCAGGATTCCTAGCCTCTGATCTGCTCTTGCAGCTCCTCTGTTTATGTGGCACATCCAGTTGAATGTCTTGTCAATGACTGGTTATGGATTGGACCAAGTACTGACTATTGGTCATGGAGAAGATCTGGTGTACAGGCGAGTGGTGATAGCTGTAATGAGGTAGTCCCAGCAGCTTACTGATTCCTGGCTGGTTGGTTTGTTGTTAATGAGGGAGGATGCTCTCTGCTGGTTTTGATCAGTCAGTGGTCTGTAGTACTCTGGGTGATGTGACTGTGCCTATTCAATGGCTGGTTGGGCTCTGCCAATGAGTTGGTGTTAGCTGCTTTCATGTTCTACTGTCCCCGAGAGCATGAATGTGAAGTGCAGGTTGCTCCAGCAGGCAAGATACTCTGGGACACATCCTGGATTCCAGGATTTAATTCCATGTTATCTCCATATCAATGTTACAGCCAAGCTGCTGTAACATAATTGCACAAAAATGAAAGAAACCACACGGCCTGCTACATTCCATGCTATTACAGGGAACTTCAAGGCAAATGCCAGGAAACTGATCACATCTTCTGCAAGTCCCAGAGTCAGGCGTTGTCTTTGTCGCTCACTTTCTTTCTGTCGAACGGTGTCTCCTACATACTTACTCTCATACATTTTCTCCCATTCTGTCTCTCATACACTGCTCCTCACATATTAACTTCCTCACGTCCCCTCTCTCTCCGTCATGGTCTCTCTCTCCCACATGCTCTCTCACCCGGAGGCGTAGTCTCTCCATTACGTGCTCTCTCTCCCTCATGTGATCTCCCATGTGCTCTCTCCCTCATGTGATCTCCCATGCACCCTTTCTGTCACACATGCTCTGCCTCACACTGTTTCCCTCGTGTCCTCTCCCATGTGCTGTATCTCCCTTGCACTCTTTCCCTCATATGCTCTCCCTCGCAATCCCTCCCCATAACATGTGCTCTGTCTCCTCCACATTCTCCCTTTTTAATTTTCTCTCTGTCTCTCTCTGCTGAAGTCTGGACATTAACCCACAACAGCTCGTTCAGGACATCGAAACTATGAGTACCTTCCCTCCCTCAGTCAAGAGGTGTTTAATACCTAAGTCCGCCCTTGCAAACCACTTGATAACTTAACCTTGTATTCCCCTTTACTCAGTGTAGGAGGCGTTCTGTACCCTTAGCTTCACCTTGGATTCTGAATAAAAGTGTAACTACATCAGGAAATGTCCTTGGCATTGAATAAAAGAAGTCAGTGCTAAGTGTAGTCCACAAATGAAGTGCAGTTGGAGGGCAGCTGGATAATTGGACCAAATAGTACATATGTAATTCCATCCCCATTTTACAGCCAAGCACTCTGACCTTTGTTTGAAGCTTCATAATGGAACCTGCGTATGTAAACGTGTCACACTTGAATTTACAGCCTCCTGTCTGTGCACCACCCTCATGAAAAGAGGCCTAGAGTGGCAGGTCCATAGAGATTTGTCACCGTGGGTTCTCTCGAACAAGCTGATTCGAGATGAGGGAGTTCAACCACAAATTGAATCAAAACATGACACTGTGACTTTTCTTAAACTTAAAAAAAAGCCACGCCAACCACACTGGTTATCCCTCAAGGTCACATTATGGGCCATGACAATTCTGTCAATTAAACTAGGTACAATGCCTTCAAAGAGGCTTTTAACTTTAAACCTTATTCTTTAGGCCCTCAGTCATAGTAGGCACTGTTTTAACAGCTCTAAAATATTATTTTACCTTTAATATACACAAACTAAATATTATGCACCTTTGTGACTTATCTAATTTGTTTCAGGCCATTCTTATTTATTTAAAGCACTCACAGTGACTGTAAAAGATCCACCGACCAAAAGTCCTTTTTTTTTAAAGTGATAAACCAATTTCCAACTGTGTTCTTCAGACTCAGCCAGGTCTTTTGTATTTGTTCACGAGGCTTTGGCATCACTGGCTGGTTCTGCATTATTGCCCATCCCAGGCTGTCCTTGACAAGCTGGTGTTGAGCTGCCTTCTCAAACCACCACAGTCCATGTTGACCCGCAACGTCATTAGGGAGGGAGTTCCAGGACTTTAACCCAGCGACAGTGAAGGAACGGTGATATATTTCCAAATCAGGATGGTGAGTGACTTGGAGGGGAACTTGCAGGAGGTGGTGCTCCCTTGTCCTTCTAAATGGAAGTGGTCGTGTAATTGATAGGTGCTGTGTAAGGAGCCTTGGTGAGTTGCTGTAGTGCATCGTGTAGATAGTACACACTATTGTATGTGGAGGTTTCCATTTTTGAATACATCAGCTAACATCAATACTGCCTGATTGGCTGAGCTGATGGAAGATACGATGCTTGGCAAAATGCAAGTGAGTGGTAATAAAATTTCTTAAAACCTGCACAGTTTGAGTCCAGAATAATGATTGTACCCAAAGCAGAAACTCTTGGCTATTAAACTGAGTAACAGAGGCATATGGTAATAGATCAGTCGCTAAGACCCTGGGGTCATGGCTCCCATCCCAGCTGGTAGATAGAAAGCCATAAGACAGGGGAACAGACGTAGGCCATTCAGCTCATCAAGTATGCTCTGCCATTCAGTGACATCATGGCTGATCCGATAAACCTCAACTCAACTTTCCTGCCTCTTCCCCATCATCCTTGATTCCCTTCCTGATTAATAATCTGCCTACCTTGAATATACACAATGACAACCCTCTGCAATAAAGAATTCCACAGATCCACACCCACTGAGAGAAGAAATTCCTCCCCATCTCTGTTTTAACTAGGTGACCCCTAACTATGAGATGATGCAGTCTGGTTCAAGACTCTCCCATAGCGGTGAAGACTACCTTTCTGAATCCACTCTCAGAACCTTACATGTTTCAATAAGGCTCTCATTCTTCTCAGTCCAATCTAGTCAACCATTCTTCATAAGTTAAAAATGACACAACACCAGGTAATAATCCAACAGGTTTATTTGGATGCACTAGCTTTCGGAGCACTGCTCCTTCATCAGGTGTTGTCTTCCTGATGAAGGGCTTATGACCGAAACATCGATTCTCCTGCTCCTCAGACGCTGCCTGGCTTGCTGTGCTTTTCCAGTACTACAATCTTGACTCTGATCTCCAGCATCCACAGTCCTCACTTACCCCTATAACCTGGTATTATGTGTCCAACACCAGCACCTCCAAATCTTTCCTCATAAGAAATGGAATTTAAATTAAATTTATAAAATCATTCAATTACTTGATTTGTGCAATTAATTAATGAAATCAATTGAATGTTGGAAGCCAGTCTCCTCTATAGTGACCAGAAACTATGAATAGTTGTTATAATAACTTATCTGGTTCATTAATGTCCTTTCGAGAAGGAAATCTGCTGTCCTTACCTGGTCTGGCCTAGACTGCACCCAGACCCACAACTATAAGTTGATACTTAACTGACCTCAGAAAGGGCTGTAGCAAGGCATTCTATGACATCGAACCGCTGCAGGTGGAAGATTTATTTTTCTAATGGTCATGATTACAATTATAAACTCTTATTAGAAAATATAGAAAGAAATGATCTAGTGATATTATCACCAGATTATTAATCCAGAGACCCAAGTAATGCGTTGGGGACCTAGGTTCAAATGTTACCATGGCAGATGGTGGAATTTGAATTCAGTAAAAACCAGGAATTAAGAATCTGATCATGACTGTTTCCGATTGTCGGAGAAAATGATCTGGTACACTAATGCCCTTCAGGGAAGAGAACAACCTTACCCGGTTTGGCCTACATGTGACTCCAGGAACAATAAGGTTCATGCTCAATGGCCTTCTGGGCAATTATGGGATGGACAATAAATATTGGCCTGGCCATGAATGAATAATAAAACATATATACAGAGGAACCTTGATTATCCAGCATTTGATGATCTGGATTTCGCATTATCTGGCAAGATCGCAAGGGTCCAATGCTTGGCTAAACTGTGTTTTCTGGCATTCGATTATTCGAACAGTCAATTATCCGAGAAAATACTCCCCTCCTGTGTCATTCGGATAATCGAGGTTCCTCTGTGTATAATGAAAAACAGTTGAATGGAAATGCACACAGGCATAAGATGGGTGATATATTGGATGGAGATGTACTGTGGTAACTCAGTGAGAAATGTGAGAGGATTGGTGCTGTCAGCTCTCTGCCTTAACAATGATTAAGTTCCTTAGATTCAGCTGAGAAAGCTCCGCATTAATCACCTCCATTTTGGCCGGAACTTCGATCCGTTATCCCAGATCTTTAAAACTCACTTTTTAGCAGGACCTTTGTCAGAATTTGAAGAGTGGTTGATTATTTGCTCATTACAGCATTGTAAACAGATTTCATAGCTGGCATCGACTAGCTCTGGGTTTTTATTTTTTTTGTAATACGAAGGATCTAAATTTACTTGCTTTCTTTTTCTGTCCAACTCCTGTCTGGTTTTCAAAGGATTAATATTCGAGTGTGTCGACACTGAAGAATCCAAGCTGGACTGCTCTGTCAGGCCTGAGGCCTAAAGATGAGCGTTAGCACTATCAGCGGACTGGAATCAACACGAGTGAATACACCTGTTGTATCACTTGCATGTTGTGCCTGGAGATGTGTCCTCATGCATTTTAAGAACAAGACCTCTGCCACTAATACTCTCCACTGGCCTTCCTAACTATCCAGATGAAGAGATGAGCCAGGCCATTCAACCCATTTAATCATGGAATGGTGCAGCACAGAAGGAGACTGTTTAAGTCTGCATAGTGTGCAGGGATATGGGGCAAAGAAAGGAGATTGGCATCAGGTCATGATGCTCATTTGAAGAATCATGCAAGCACGATGCGCCAAATGACCTCCTTCTGCATTGTAACCCTTTGGTCTTAGATTCTCCCACAAGGGAAAGCAATCTTTCCACATTGATCCCGCAAAGTCCTGTAAGAATCTTGTATGTTTCAAAAATGCTGCGTACTCATTCCAGAGGCCATCCTAATCTGGTGCATTCAGAAACTGCCCTGCAGTGACACAGATCATGTGCTGGGCTGGACCTGCATTCAGGCAGAGAAGTGAATACATGAAGACCTGTGGTTGTCTAATATCTGAGCTTGAAGTTGAAACAATGCTGCGTATTAACCTTCTTGAGCTTGCACACACCAATGAGTTACCTCTCGTTGCTTCCTTTCAGTAACGAATAATTTGCATTGATTTAGCACCTCTGAAATGGTAAAATATCTCAAACCATGTTACAGGACATTATCAAATCAAAATTAAAATGAAGGAGTCATTAAGTCAGGTAACAAGCTTGGTCAAAGAAGAAAGTTTTATTGAGTATCTTAAAGGAGACTAGAGTGAGATAGAAAAGTGGAGAGATTCCGGGAGGGAATTTCAGGGTGTAGGGTTCAGACCGATGAAGAGATGGCTACCAATAGTGCCACAAAGAAAGGAGCATAACATGGTTTCTTGCGTCAATCACCACTGCCTCTTTGATTTGGCCTATGGGCTTCCATATGTGTTAACCCATGTAACATATCCCACAAAGATTGTGTTCTTGTTGAGACGCAGTGGCTCAGTGGTTAGCACTGCTGCCTCACAGTGCCAGGGACTCAGGTTCAATTCCACCCTTTGGCGACTGTTTGTGTAGAGTTTGCACATTCTCCCTGTGTCAGCATGGGTTTCCTCCCACAGTCCAAAGATGTGCATATTAGGTACAGTGGCCACACTAAGTTGCCCAAAGTGTGCAGGCTAGGTGGATTATCCATGGGAAATGCAGGGTTACAGGGAGAGGGTTGGGTGAGTCTGGGTGGGATGCTCTTCAGCGAGTTGGTGTGGACTTGTTGGCTGAATGGCATATTTCCGCACTGTAGGAATTCTATGAGACAGATGTCTGGAAGCTTATTAACAGTGCTGTACTATCACTGGCTCACATGATCTGGGTTCTATGCTGACAGATGTTACTGTACATGATATGTACATAACGGACTGACTGACTGTACACACTGCACAGATTCCATTGCACTGGGAGTGAGACTGAAGCTGAGATGTGTACCCAGATACCACAACATCACACTCTGTGATGTTGTATAACTGTCCTAAATGTACACCGCTCTCTGGTCTAGAATTTCATGTAATTTCACAGCACATGCACAACAGATGTAGCAAATTACAGAAATAGGAAGGGGGCAAGATTGCAAAGAGACTTGACTGCCAAGAAGAAGGATTGATCCAGAAAAAAACACATAACCAAGAGAGAGGTGAACGTGCCTGAGAGTTATGAGTGGCTGTACCAAACCTTCCTCACAGTTCAGTTTTCAGAGGGTTACGTCCCTTTTCAGAATGGGAACAAAAAGATGGTGCACTCTGAATCCAGGCTGGAGTTAATGAGATGACATGCCTTGCGTAAACTGCTAATGTGTCTGATTAAGCTGTCCTGTAAAGTGGATATCTACAAGGAGTCATTTTGTCTTCATCTACCTCCTTTCTAGTTCCATTCATGATGTGGATGCGAAGAAAGATACATTAAAAGGCTCTAGGGAGCGTGTGGACGGGGTAAGAATTGATTTCAGCTTTCCTTCTTGCAGACTGAGTGCTTGTTGTTGTGTGGAATGGAGAAGATTTAACAGACTATATAACTGTATCATGACAGTATAAAGAGCACTGACTATGTTGAAAGACGTGAGATAAATTTAAAAGATTATATTCACAGTACCTAAACCAAAGGAAAATTCCATGTCAGTGAAACCACCTTGCATCCACTTGCAACAAGCCCCTCTGGCCTAGTTGACCCAGTATTTGAATGAATCTCTTAATGTACAAATGAAGAAAGGTTTTCTTTTGACGTCAAGAAATGCTGGAGATCACAGAGCCAGCTCTGATGAACAGTCATTTAGACTCAAAGCATTTGATTGCTTTTTTTTCCGAGGACGTTGCCTGACCCACTGTGATCTCCAGCATTTTTGGTTTTCAGTACAGATTCCAGCATCTGCAGTAATTTGCTCCTAAAAAACTTTTCCCTTGTCCTTGTGTCAGAATTATCTTGCAAAGTATTTGTTTCAGTATTAATCTTGGGTTCAACTGGATCCTTATTGTAACTCTCAGACTTGTCTTAAAGTGTTAGATAGAAAATTTGGTTGAGATTTAGAACGTCCGATTCCTCCACAGTATTACCATCCTGTTGTAATCTCCTGTTTTCTGGACAGTATTGTCCTTATTCATTTCCTCAGTGGTATCCACTTCCTGTTATCTGCCCAACGCTGGCCACTCAACATCCCCATGGCAATCATGAGTATTTCTATTTGTTTAGTGTGATATGAGACTCACGATTTGGAAAGTGCTGTCGAAGGTGTAGAGATTATAATTATAATTGTGCACCTCATAGAACAAGAGTTCCCTGATTGGGGCTCTTAACCTGGTCCTATCGGGGAATCTTGGCTGACAGATATAAACAGGAGTGTCAGAGTTCTGTTCAGCCTGAGAGCTGGTTCTGAGGGAGCTGGATCAGTGTCAAGGACTCTCTAAAGGGTGTCAGGACACAGGCCTTTTTGGAGTTATTTCAGAAGGAGCCTTGCTGCATTACTGCATAGATGGTGCACACTGCTGCACCAGTAGTGGAAGATACGGATATATTAGTTGCTGAGATCCTGAGACAGTATTTTTCCCAATTCTCAACCTTTACCACCTAGAAGGGAGGGAGGCAGATAAATGGAAACACCAGCACTTCCCCTTCCCCTCTGAGTGGACACAGTTCTGATTTGGAAATATATCAGCGGTCCTTCAGCGTGTCAAAATCTGGAAGTCCCTCTCTAATGGCATCATTGGTGTTGTGCATGCCAAGAATTGCAATGGCTCAAAAAGGCAGCTAAACTCATCCTTTTCCAGGGCAGTTAGTGATGGGCAGTAAATGCCGGACTAGCAGCGATGACCAAACCCCATGAATGAATTTAAAAAAAAAACTGTTGTATGCTCCTTCTCAGATACAAATGCAGCAATATTGTGGGGTGGCACCGTGGCTCAGTGGTTAGCACTGCTGCCTCACAGTACCAGGGACCTAGGTTCGATCACACCCTCGAGCGACTGACTTTGTGCAGTTTACACATTCTTCCTGTGTCTATGTGGGTTTCCTTGAGGTGCTCCAGTTTCCTCGCACAAAATGTGCAGGTTAGTTGGATTGGTCATGGGAAATGCAGGGTTAGGATAGTGGGATGGGTCTGGGTGTGATGCTTTTCGGAGGTGTGGTGTGGACTTGATGGGCTGAATGGCCTGCTTCCGTACTGAAAGGGGTCTATGATTCTGTGAACATGACTAAGATGGTTAAAATTTCTTAAACCTGAATATCAAAAGAACCACAAGGAAGATCAGGGTAATGTTTGTCTTTACCCAGTGAGTTGTTACGATCTGGAATCCAGGTGGTAGAAGTAGGTGCAATGATAGCATCTAGGAGTGAATTGAATTAAGAGTCAAAATTGAAAATAAAGTTGCAGAGTAATGGGGATAAAAGCAGGGAGTGTGACCAACTAGATCGATCTTTCAAAAACCAATCTAGGCTTGATGGGCCAAATGGACTCCTTCAATCCTGCAGCATTGTATGATTCTACTGAGCTCCCAGAAAACAAAACCCAAACCTTGCTTGGAGTCTCACTACTCCTTGAAAACATGATCAAGACTCACTTTTTTCTTTATCTCCATATGTGTTTGGAGGGCTCGTAAAGGCCTATAGAAAAAGGCATTGGTTTTATATCGAAAGAGCAAACTGGCAAACGGCAGAAAGGAAGAGCAAACGGAAGTGATGACATAGTAATAATGTCACTATGAAAATATGAACAAGGAACAAGAGAAGGCCACTTAGCCCTTTGAGCCCACTTCCACTATCCAATAACATCATGTTTGATTTTAACCTCAACTCTACATTCCGATATATCCCATGACAATCTTTCAACCCCTTGATAATCCAGGATCCATTCATGTCTGCCTTCAAAATATTTAAAGATTCTGCATCTACTGCCTTTTGAAGAAGGGAAATTCCGAATTCTTCTGAGAGAAAAAAATGTTCTCTTTTTGATTTAAATGGGCGCTCCCTTATTTTTAAGCTACAGCCCTTATTGCTCGAAATATCCTTTTAACATCCACCCAGTGAAGCCCCCTCAGGATTTTATGTTTTAATGAAGTCACCTCTGACTCTTTTAAACTCCAGAGGATACAGAGCTGGCCTATAAGGCAATCCTCTCATTACAGGTATCAGTCTAGTAAACTGTGTCTGAACTGCTTCCAACACCTGAACATCCTTCTGTCCGTACAGTGACCAGTGCTGTTCACAATACTCCCAATGGAGTCTCATCAACGCCCTATATAATTGAAACATGACCTTCCTACTCTTGCATTCAATTCCCCTCTCATTAAAACATAACATCCTATTATTTTTCCAAATCAATTGCTATATCTGTGTACTAACCTTCTGTGATGCATGTCCTAGGATACCCAGACCTCTCTGCATCCAAGAGCTCTGCAACCTCTCACTATTTAGATAATATGCTTCCTTTTTATTCCTTCTGCCAAAATGAACAACTCCACATTTTCCCACATTGTGGTCGATTTGTCAGATCTTTGCCCACTCATTTAACCTGTCCATATCACTTTGTAGGTTCCTTAAGTTCTCAACACAGCTCACCTTCCTATCTATCTTTGTGTCATCAACAAATCTAGCTACTATATCTTTGGTTACTCCAAGCAAATCATTTATATAAATTGTAAACAGTTGAGGCCCCAGCACTGATGTCTGTGGCAAACCAATCATGATATCCGGCTAGCTTGAAAAAGACCCACTTACTCCTACTCTGTTTTATATTAATCAACCAATCTTCTGTACATGTTAACGTGTTATCCCCTGTACCGCAAGCTTCTTTGATGTGGCGCCTTATCAAATCCCTTCTGGAAATGTAAATACAATACATCCATTGGTTCCCCTTTGTCTACTGCACAAGTTACTTCAAAGAACATCAGTAAATTAGTTCAATATAATTTCCCTTTGACAGAACCACGTTGGCTGTAACTGATTACTCTGGAATGTAGCCAAGTGGCCCTGTTATAACATCTTTAATAATGGCTTCTAATATTTTCCCAATGACAGGTTTTAAGCTAACTGACCTATAGTTTTCTGCTTTCTGCCTCCTTTCCTTTTTAGTAAAGGAGTAACGTTAGCAATTTTCCAATCTATTTTGCTAATACCACATTTATCATCTTTAATAGACAAAGCAGTTTTCTTCATCGATTCCTTGCTTCCCATTGTTTCAAAAAGACACATCTCCCTCAATATTCAGGACCCAGTCTGGGTCATCCTGCAGCCATGTCTCAGCAAAGGCCACGAGGTTATACTTGTTTATCTCAATCTATACTACTAGTTCACCTATTTTGTTTCAAACACCACGTGCATTCAAATACAGTGTCTTAAGTTTTGTCCTTTTATTATTTTTGTAACCTCGAGTCTTATCTGCTAATTTTCTCTAGGATCTGTGTTGTCTGACCCTTGCTGTTATTGCCTGTTTGCCAATTCCACATTAATTCCCTTCTTTGCCTTTTTCTGACTCTTCGATTCACCGCAGCTTCCCAAACTTGGGACCTTGCTCCTCACTATTCAGTTTAAAGCCCACTGTCATTCCCTAGTTATGTCATTCACACAAACACTGGTCCCAGGACAGTTCAGGTGAAAACTGTCCCAACAGTACAGATCCCACTTTTCCCAGAATTGGTGCTAGCGCCTCACAAGCCAGAATTCACATGGAATCATAGAATCCTTACAGTGCAGAAATAAGCCATTCAGCCCATATGAGTCCGCACTGACCCTCTGAAGAGCATCCCACTCAGACCCACCCACTACCCTAACCCATAACCCTGCATTAATCATGACTAACCCACCTGGCCTGCACATCATGGCGCAACTTAGCAAGGCCAATCCAGCTAACTGCACATGTTTGGACTGTGGACTCCAGAGTACTTGGAGTAAACCCACGCAGACTCGGAGGGAGCATGCAAGCTCCACAAAGGCAATGGCCCAAGGTTGCAATCAAACCCTAGACCCTGTCGCTGTGAGGCAGCAGTGCTAACCACTGAAACACTTTATCACCACTTCTCTCACACCAGTCTTTCAGACACACATTCATCTCTCTAAACGTGTTTGCACATGGTCACCGAGCTAGCAATCCATGGGCCCAAGCTAAGGCTTTGGTTACAGGGATTCAAATCTCACTCTGACAACTGGTAGAATTGAAATTCAATTACTGCACGTGGAATTAGAAATAATTATGAGTACAAAGCTTCATCAATTGTCATTAAATCCATGTTGTTTATTAAAGTCCTTTAAGAAAGTAAATCTGCCATTCTTACCTGGCCTGGCCTACATGTGACTCCAGACCCACAGCAATGGGGTTGACTCTTAGTTGCCCTCAGTTCAAGGGCAATAACGAAATGGGCAGCAAATGCTAGCCTTCACTGCAATGCCCACACCCCACGAAAGAGCAAAGAAAAATATCAGTTTGTAACCAAAACACATCTTTTCAGGTATAGCCGATTAGTTTTATGAGTTTAGATTAGAGTGGTGCTGGAAAAGCACAGCAGGTCAGGCAGCATCCGACGAGCAGGAAAATCAACGTTTCGGGCAAAAGCTTTTCGGGAAGGGCTTTTGCCCGAAACGTTGATTTTCCTGCTTCCTCGGATGCTGCCAGACCTGCTGTGCTTTTCCAGCACCACTCTAATCTAAACTCGGGTTTCCAGCATCTGCAGTCCTCACTTTTGCCTGCCTGATTAGTTTTATGAGGTCTGTCGAAAGTCAAGGATGAAGGGAAGCTGGCTAGTGTCAGCAGTGAGCTCGTGAATATCATTCAAAGTTTGAGAATAAACATTTGCTGTCGTGGGCTTAGATCTCAGCTGACTCTGACGTTTAGTGTCATTTTACCTGCTGTGAGATTAATATTGATTCCATTCCATTTAAAGCTTTTAAAACCCACTCACATCTGTTCCATTTGCCAGATACATATTTCTCAGTGTCAAGACAAAGCAGCTGCTTTGGTTTATTGGAATGTGAGTGCAGCAACACATAATTGTAATCTTTAATAAAGGTGTTGATACTTGCAATGGAAGTGTGACCAGCACATCAAAGGCCTTCCTCAGTGAGTTCAGGTCTTAGCAAGAGAAGCAGCGTGTTATATATGGGCCAGCTTTATATCGGCACCTGGATTTTGCGCTGACGAGCTGAGAGATGAGAATTCTGGGCCCAAGTTCACTGGAGTGGAATGTCACGCTTTCCCTGTTTGACCTTCTCCTGAACTCTTTAACTTGGAACTGTTTGGCATCTCAACTGTCTGGATGCTGCTGTTAGAGAGTTGCGCTGTCAGAGGTACCATTTTTGGCTGATGGGTTCAATTGAAGCCCAGTCTGTCCTTTGAAGCTGGACATCACTTTGCAGTTCCAACAATGGAATTCTTTCATAGTGCTGGCCTGGAATTACCCTTGAGCCAGTTGCCCTGAAACGGATGACCTGCTTGTTTTGGATATTAGTGTTCATAGGAGCTTGCTGTGAGCAAATTGATTATGGCATTTCCAAATCACAGCGACTGCTGTTGACGTTATTATCCTTGGAGCATTCTGAATCTTGAAAACTGGCATTCTGTAAACGCACGTTCTTGTTTTTACTTTACCTGACAGACTATATGTAGATCAAAGTCTGATGCCATAATTTATGCAGATACATGCACATGTTTAAGGCTGACTGATGGGAAACAAAGGGTCGTGGTGAATGGTGCTTTTCAGTCTAGTGGAAGGTGTACAGTATGACTCCCCCAGGATTGGTACAAGGACTGGTGCTGTCTTTGATTAAAGTTGTTTGGCTACACAAGGCAGACTTCCAAAATTTGCACATGACACAATTATTATGAACAATGTGGAGGACATTGATAATCTTGAGAAAGGGAGTGCTCAGGCTGGTGCAATGCACAGATCTATTTAAGAAGAGATAGTGGCTATCTCTATCTATGTCTGCTATCTGAGATATGGGGAACAGGGGTTCAAATCCCACTGTGACACTTGGTGTAATCTGAATTTCGGCTCATTTAATTGTTGTGTCAAATTGTCAGTAATGGTGACCTTGTAACCATTATTGATTGTTATTCAAAGGAAAAAAAAGGTTAACCAGTGCAAATTTCCCTTCACTTTAAGAAAGAAAAATCTGCCAACCTTATGTAGCCTACATATGACTCCAGACCCATGGTAATGTAGTTAACTCATGAGAGTATTACTCTGGTTTTGCATTGAATTCAAATTTCAATATCTGCCATGTTGGGATTTGAACTGGAGTTCTCTTGTTGGGTATTGTTATTGCCTGCCACTTGTGTGGTATGATCATTGCTGGCCACCAAGCCTGGTTTTGTCGCATTTGAGTGTGGACTGCTTCACTCTCCTACAATTGGTGAATGGCGCAATCATCAGCAAACATCCCCCACCTCTGACCTTATGATGGAGGGAAGATCATTGCCGAAACATTGATGGTTAAGCCTAGGACACAACCCTAAGTAACTCCTGCAGCTGAGATGACTGGCCTCCAACAACCACAGCCATCTTCCTTCTCAGCCAAGTATGACTTCAACTGTCAGAGAGTTATTGTCTGATTCCCATTGACTTTGCATTTTTGCCTTAATGCCACACTCAGTCGAATGCAGCTTTGATGTCAAGGGGTGTCACCATCACCTCACTCTCAGAATTCAGCTGTTTTGTCCATGTTTGAATCAGGACTGTAATGAAGTTAAGAGCCAGTGGAACCCAAACTAGGTACCAATAATCAGGTTGTTAACAAACCAATGTGAGCACTGTTGATGACATGTCCCATCATTTTACTGATGATCTACATTGTAGGGTATTGCCAGTACATTGCCAGTATTGTAGCTGTACTGGAATGGCTTGGCTGGGGCATAGCTAATTCTGGAGCACAGTTCTTCAGCACTATTGCCAGAATGTTGCCAGAGAGTCGATTTAGATTTCATTGTCATGTGGACTCAAGTATGGAAGTACCGGAGTACAGTGAAAAGTGTATAATTTTGTTATACATGGCACTATCTTAGGTACCTAGGAACAAAAAAAGCTTAGGTACAAAGTAGTAAGAGAAATGAGAGTTAAAAAGTTAAGCATTATTTCATAGAATGGTAGAAAAATAAAGAAATAGGTTATTGTTTAAAGTCTTTTGTAGTTTCATTGAGGAAAATAAAGGAATAAGATATAAGTTCAACAGCCTTTGATGGGTTCTCGCTCTGCTGTCTGTTCTCAAAGCCACCGCTGCAGATACCGTCGCTGCTACTGAAACTTCCACCTCTCTGATCCCAACCCACCTCCCCAGGTGCCTCGGGAACGTGCCTGGGAGTATCCACTTGCACGCCGGGCCAGGAGCCACCAAGATACGGGCTGACATACTGCTGAGAGACCAGGCCGGGACCCCTCACGAGATGTTGGAACCTGCTATGAGTGCTGAAAGACCAGGCCAGGATCCTCCTAGAGCCAACAAGACCAGGTTGAAAGCCACCATATGCCATTGGGAAGCCAAGCTGAGAGATGCCATACTGCTGAGAGACCCCAGGCCCAGCACCTGCCACTGGGAGATCAGACTGGGATCCACTGAGAGACCAAAGGGGGACGGAAGGAATGAGAAATAAAAAAAAGAAGCAGAGGAGCTCTAGCTGGAGCATCCTACTTGACAGGAAGTAATTCTGAATGGGTGACTGTCAGATTGGCAGCATGTTATAGGTTGGATACCTGCATAGATCTGTGGTGAGCTCTCAACCTTTTATCATTTATATCAGTGACTTAGATGAGGAAAGTGAAGGTGGGGTGAGGTGGCTACATTTTGCAGATGATGCAAAGATAGGTAGAAAAATGTGTTGTGAAGGTGACATGAGCAGGATACAGACTGATATGTTCAATGAATGAACAAAATAGAGATGGAGCTTACCGTGGGAAAATGTGACGTTGTTCACTTTGATAGGGAGAATGAAAAAGCAGAGTATTATTTAACTGGAGAATGACTGATGAGTTCCAAGGTTTAGTGGGATCTCAGTGTTCCTGTGCTTTAGTAACAAAAGGGTTAGCATGCAGGTCCAGCATATAATCATGAACACAAATGAGATGTCAATATTTATTATGAGAGAAATTGAACATAAAATAAGTATATAACAAAGAACTGTGGATGCTGGAGATCTGAAATACACAAGACCAGAAATTATTGGAGAAACTATTAGGAGGAAGGTATAAAGGAGACATCAGAGGTATGTTCTTTACACAGAGAGTTGTGAATGCATGGAATGCGTTGCCAGCGGTGGTGTTAGAAGCAGAGTCACTGGGGATACTTAAGCGAAAGCAGGACATGCACATGGATAGCAGTGAGTTGAGGCGTGCGTAGGTTAAGTTACTATATTTTACATTAGGATTAAACCTCAGCACAACGTCGTGGGCCAAAGGGCCTGTTCTGTGCTGTACTTTTCTATATTCTACGTTCTAAACTCAGCAAGTCTAGCAGCATCTATGGGGAGACAAAGCAGAGTTAAAGTTTCAGGTCCAGGTCTGCATTAAGAATGTTTTGTTTCAGTTACACAGGGCATTGATGAGACCATATCTTGAATACTGTGTGCAGTTTTAGCCTCCTTATTTAAGGGAGGATGCGATTCCATTGGAGATGGTTCAAGGAAGGTGTACTGGATTGATAATTGCACTGAGCAGGTTGTTTTATGAGGAAAGATTGATTAGATTAGGTTCCCTACAGTATGGAAACAGGCCATTTGGCTCAACAAGTCCACACCGATCATTAGAAGAGCAAGCCACCCAGACTCAACCCCCCACCCCCATATTTACCCCTGTTAATGCACCTAACGTTATTTAGTATGGCCACTTCATCTGACCTGCACATCTTTGGACTGTGGGAGGAAACCGGAGCACCCGGAGGAAACCCACGCAGACACAAGGAGAATGTGCAAACTCCACACAGACAGTCGCCCGAGGCAGAAATCAACTCAGGTGCCTGGTGCTGTGATTAGATCACTCTTTTAGGTCTGAGATGATGGGAAATAATACACCTCGGGGATTGTTAGTCTTTGGAATTCTTAACCTCACACTGCAGTAGGTTTTCAAGGCAGAGTTGGATAGATTTTTGTTAACAAAGGAGGAGCAAGGTTCTTGGGATGAACAGAAATATGGAGTTTAGGTTACAATTAGTTTAGCTATGATTAAGTGTCGGCGCAGATTCAAGAACCTGTTACTTAGTTGAATGTTCATAAATATGCAGTGTTTCATTTCGGTGCAAAAACAGAGTGATATAAAATAACATTCCAATTCTGAGCACAGGAACATGTTCAGATATGTGGGGATGACAAGACAGATTAAGGAAGGAGTTTTTAAAAAATGGTTAGGCTGCATAAATAGAGGATAGTGAATGAAAATAAGAAGGCTATGATGAAGTTTATTTTGGTGGGCCTCATCTGGAGTATAGTGTCCATTTATGGGCATCACATTTTGAAAAAGTTTGAAAGGTTTGAGAAAAGATTTATGAGGCTGGTTCTTGTGATAAGTGACTTGATTTACATGGATAAAGAAGAGAATTTGGGTTTGTTGTCCTTCGAGTAGAGAAGGTTAGGAACAAATCTGACTGAAGTTTTCAAAATAGAGTGTAAAAGGTGAGAAACTGTTTCCTTTAGCAGAGGGGTCAGTAATCAATTGATTTGATTTATTATCGTCACATTTACCAAAGTACAGTAAAATGTTTTGTTTTGCGAGCAGTACAGGTAGACCATTAACAAAGACATAGAGATCATAAGGGGTTTAGACAGAGCTAGGCATAGAAGGTTACATCTGCACAGGAGGTAGACATAAGCAAGGTCAATAATTAATTATGAAATTAGAGAGGGCCATTCGGCAGTCTAATAACAGCAGGGAAGAAGCTGTTCTTGAACCTGTTGGTGTGGTGTTTCTGCTCAAGTTTCTGTATCTTCTACCTGATGGAAGAGAGTATTACAGGGCGGAAGGGGTCTTTGATGGTGTTGGCAAGGAAAGCAACCACCGATATCATATGAGGAAAATCTTTGTCACGTAGCAGGTGTGCTGGAGTGCTCTGAAAGTGTGGAGGATGTAGACTCAATCATGGTATTCAAAGGAAAATTAGACCAGCACCTACCTGAAGAGAGAAGATTTGCTGGGCTCCAGGGGAAAGGGCTATGAAGGTTGTGGGATTCGCCAAGTTGCTCTTGCACAGAGGGCCAGCAGGAACACAATAGGCTGAATGGTCTCCTTCCATACTGGAACTGTTCTGTAATTCTGTGAAAATAATTGGAAGCTTTTCCCATTTAGATGTGTCTGATCCTGATGCCATGTTCAAAGATGCATGGGGAAAATGCAACGTAAGGCTTTTTGAAGAGTTGTTTCTTTAAAAAAAATTACTAGAAGATGACCGCTATGAGTAAAAAGGTGACTGTTTTTTCTGCATTCCTTTAGTGCCAATGAATTATGCACAACATCCCACATGGAAGTCTTTTTGTTATTCATTCACAAGATGAGGGCATCATTGACTAGGCCAGCATTTATTACCCATCCCTTATTGCATAGAGGACAGTTAAGAGTCAACACATTGCTGTGGGTCAGGAGTCAAGTGGAGGGCAAACCAGGTAAGACAGTAGTTTCCTTCCCTACAGGACATTAGTGAATCAGGTGGCTTTTTCATGACGATTGACAATGGTTTCATTGTCGAGATTAGAGTGGTGCTGGAAAAGCACAGCCAGTCAGGCAGCATCCAAGGAGCAGGAAAATCGACGTTTCAGGCAAAAGCCCCCAGTCCTGATGAAGGGCTTTTACCCGAAACATCAATTCTCCTGCTCCTCGGATGCTGCCTGGCTGGCTGTGCTTTTCCAGCACCGCTCTAATTTAGATTCTGATTTCCAGCATCTGCAGTCCTCACTTTTGCCTAATGGTTTCAAGGTCCTCAACAGGCTCTTAATTCCAGATTTTCTTTCAATTCAAATTCCACCATCTATTGTAGTGATATTAAACCGGGTCCCCAGAACATTACCTGGGTGTCTGGATTAAGAGTCCAGCAGTAATACCACCCAGGCCATCCCATCCCCATTGCTGTTATGCTGCAGTCTCATTTGAAATTTCCAGGAAACTTTGAGCCATTGTCTCCTCAGGTATTACTGAAAAAAGGCGCAATTGGTTTTGAAGTTTTCATTGTGTACCCATCAGATTGTTCACAAGAAATACCTGAGTCCAAGACAAAGAGCTTTGACAAAATGAGTGCTTATTCAAATTCTGAAATATCAAACTACTAATTGCTGTCATCTTGGTCTTAGAACTTAATTTTGTTTTTTTGCATCGGGAAGGTACCTTCACACGTTTTTTTCCCTATGTTCAGGGCACTACATAAGGGCACGTACTTGTTACTCATATTATCAGGTGCCCAGTGTCTCATTGTCATATTCTTCAGCTTGAGTTTAGTTTGATCTACAAATTACAAAGAAAATGATTAATGATGCGCCAAAAAATCACTGTGTTAAATAACGTTGCTTGTGAGAGAAATAGGATACCAAAAAGATAGCAAGATGTGCACCACATAGGTCCATTTAGAGTTAGAATTGGAATTAGATTTTATTGTTAAGTGTACTCAAGTACAAGAGTACAGTAAAAAGTGTACAATATCGCATTCCCAGCACCATCTTATAAACAAAGGTAATTATATACAGAACAGAAAAATAAAGAAACAAAGTTGCAAGTTAAACATTACAGTTCGATGGTATTAAGTAGAAAAATAAAGAAATAAAGTTCAAAAGTTCAACAGTCCTTCTTAAGTGCTTCGTCATGCTGAGCTCACAGTGTGTACAACAGCTCAATCTCCTCTGCTTTGGTCCACTTTCTGGGACACCTCAAGCTGCCTGCCTTCATCGCTGCTGATGTCAGGGAATTCCCTCGCTGCCGCATTGGGCTTGCTCTTCAACCGCCAAAGTCCCCCCTGTGGGCTCCCAGCCGCAGACCTGACGAAGCTGCAATGTTGTCGCCATTGCTTCCTCCGCGACCAAGCTCTCTTTAGAAGGTAGGTAATGTTATGAAGGTGCAGAGGTATACTGTACCTTTAAGAGAGTTGAAGGACTTAGTAAGCACACAGAGTGCTGTAGAATTTACAATGTAACATTTGGTCCAGCAGCTTGCACTGGCTTAGTTGCTGTGAGACAAAAAAAAATTCAAATTTGGTCAATCAGTTTAAATTATACCCTCCAATCAAGTTTGAATTTAGTATTTTGACAATATTAAGACCAATGAAGCAACCTGTTGCTTTGGGGTGTAAATATTAAACAAATTGAACAGTTGGAGGAGAACTGCCAAATGACCAACAGCTGAAGGCTGCTAATAAGAACTTTCTGAGAGGTACCAATCTGGAAAAGGAGATTGCACAGAGAAAAAAGATCGACACCGACCTGGAGAGCAAATCTACAGAGGAAAATATCAAGAGAAGATTCGAAAGCTGGCTGGTTTTGAAATTTGAATTTTTCTGTAAATCTTTGTCAGGGGTTTTATCGGACCAGTGTTGTAGAGGGGAAGGTAAAAGATAGGTTTAGGTTAATGAGTTGTAAATAGTTGTTAGTTAATTACTCTCTGTTAGACTTTTAAAAAAAATTAAAGTTGTTAATTTTTACTTTAAATAGTGACTTTGGGGATAGAAAGTTCTTTGCCTCTTGAATTTTAACACATTACAGCACGGGGTGAATCTTTTCCGTGTTACAGGTTTAAATTAGCAGAGGGAGTTACCCTGTGTCATCACAGTAAGTAGAAAAAAACAATCCAGAAAACTAAAAAAAAAAGGATTTAAGAAAAATAGGATGGAGCAGGTGAGCATATTCTGCTGCTGCTATCATTTTTCACAATTACCTACATATTGAAGCATCCACAGTTACAATGACCCAAGTTCACTATGAATAAGATATAAATACTATTTGCCCATTTTTTCAACCATCCTTGATTCCATTGATTGACCCATGAACTCTCGCTGGATTGGTCTTAATGAGCTTTTAGTCAGAGTGCTGTGGTTTGTCATTGCCTTCTGCAGGATGATGGAGCTCGAGACTCTCACTCTCAATCTGAGGTCTATCGGAAGGATTTACAGCCTGACTGTCAACCTGCTTGGCCAGATTGTGCATGCAGCTCACAAATCCTGGTGCGGGACCCGACCCTCCTGCTTCTGGCTCAGAAGTAGGGACGTTACCCCCGCCACCCCCCCAGATAAATTTTAACTCTGGATATTTTTATGTCTGGATCATTTTTGTATCAGTTGTAGGGGTGAAGGATTTGCTTTCTGTGATTTCGGTGCAACCCAACATGCTTTTAAGCCAATGAAAGACTCTCAAAATGTAGTCACTGCTATAATGTAGAAAACACAGGAACCATTTTGTGCGCAGTAAGATCCCACAAACAGCAAAGCAAGATTTAGCAGACAAGCTGGGTTTTTTTATTGACACTTCACCTTCGAAACGTCCCTTGCGATGTTCTACATTTGACTCAGTGGGTGGGCAGGGAGTGGTAATGGTAGGATCTCGTTTTACTGTTTCAAGCTAAACATACCCCTCTGACAGTGTAGCACTCCCTCAGTTGCACATTGAAAAACTAGTCTTGGGCTTTGGGACCATGTCGGCTAGAGTGGGACCTCACATCCTGAAGGTGCTGACTAACAGAGCAGGACTGCTAACTCTGAGCCCCAGCTGGCTCTGGTCTGCTGAAGACTGGAAACTGCGTTGAGTAAAATGGGTCCAACAGCTAAGATTCAACTGCCTCTGTTTCTACCCTGGCTATGTTTCACACTGATATCACACCTTTCATGGCATCAGGACATCCCCATGCACATTACAGCCATCAAAGTCCTTTTCAAGTGTAGCCACTACTGTAATGTCGGAAGCGCTGCTGCTAGATTGTGCACAGCAAGCTCCCCAGAAACAGCAGTGTGATAAAGAAAAGGTTATGTGTTATTTTTGTCAACTCACCTTAGAGTCATAGAGTCAGCACTTGGCACATATCCCTCTCAACCCTTCCTGGTCATATATCCATCAGATGCCTTTTAAATACTGTAATTGTACCAGCCTCTA
Organism: Chiloscyllium plagiosum; assembly: GCF_004010195.1. NCBI lineage: Eukaryota > Metazoa > Chordata > Chondrichthyes > Orectolobiformes > Hemiscylliidae > Chiloscyllium > Chiloscyllium plagiosum. The sequence continues at coordinate 90,574,840 of NC_057717.1, read as the reverse complement.
CCACTTCCTCTGGCAGCTCATTCCATACACTTATCATCCTCTGTGTGAAAAAGTTGCCCCTTAGGTCTTTTTTATATCTTTCCCCTCTCACTCTAAATCTATGTCCTCTAGTTCTGGACTCCCTGACCCCAGGGAAAAGACTTTGTCTATATATCCTACCCATGCCCCTCATGAATTTATAAACCTCTATAAGGTCACCTCAGAACAGCAAACTGGAAACCCTCCCGATGTGCATGGATTCCTGCTCTGCGTTTTTAGCCGTTTGAGCACGTATGCAATCCAAGAGAGAAAATTGTAAAATAATCCAACACCATAACAATTTAATAACAGAACTTTGAAGGGCATCACTACACAAGGATCGAATCCTGGATGCTTTCAGACGCAGACCACTGTTGGTGGGATCATGGTCATTAATTGGGTATTGGCCAAGGTTAGCGCTTGTTCACTTGAGGGGTCTTATTTGTACATGCAATAAAGTTTAAGTCATTGTTTTCATACTTGTTTGTGCGATTTCTTTTAAGTAGTCAAATTAAAGGTAACTTATTTGCTAATGATATTTGTCATTGCTGACTGGCCAGCATTTATTGCCTGTCCTTCGAGTCCTTGAGAAGGTGGTGGTGAGCTGTCTTCTTGAACTACAGCCATCCACGTGCTGTAGACTGACCCACAATTCCCCCAGGGCAGAAATTTCAGAATTTTGATCCAGAGGTAGGGAAGGAACGGCGATATATTTTCAAGTCAGGATGGTGAGCGTCTTGGAGGAAGTATGCAGGTATCTGCTGCCTGTATCCTTCTCGATGGAAGTGGTTGTGGGTTTGGAAGGTGATGTCTCAGGATCTTTTGGTGAATTTCGGCAGTGCATCTTATAGACAATACATACAGCTGCTACTGAGCATTGATGGTGGATCAATGTGGCGCCAATTAAGTGGGCTGCTTTGTCCTGGATGGCGTAAAGCTTCTTGTGTATTGGTGGAGCTGCACCCATCCAGGCAAGTGGGGAGTACAACATCACACTCCGGACTTGTGTTTTTTAGTTGGTGGTCAGGCTGCGGGGAGTCAGGAGGTGAGTTATTCATCCAGTATTCTTTGCCCCGACCTATTCTTGAAGCCAATGTGTTTGTGTGGCAAGTCCTGTTGAGTTTCTGGTCAGAGATAACCTAAGGATGTTGATGGTGCGGTGTTTAGTGATGGTAAGACCATTGAATGTCAAGGGGCAGTGGTACGTTCTCGCTCATCTGGCGAACCACGTTTTCTTTGTTCTGTTTCTTCGTTTCTCTTTTATATCAAAGTTCACCTTTTCTTCTTCTCTGTGGCTATGGTGGAGGAAGACAGTTACGCGGATCTGCTGTGGCAATGGCAGAGCGGTGGATCCAGATGTCCAGTCCTCACGGCCATAGTGGCTGCAGCTTTATTGTTGGTGGAACTGTTCCATTCTTCCTGGCAGTGATGTTGCAGTTTCAGTGGATGCGACAGCGGTGGTGGTATGGTGGTTCTGATTAGTTCCTGGGCTGCGGCTGAAGTGGCAATGGCTTTGTCGTCCCCCACTTGATGGGTCTGGTCTCTCCCTCATTGCTATGGCAGTTTTGCAGTGGCTTCGATGTTAGTATCGATGGTGGCAGCATGGTGATTACTGTCCAGATACCCTTGCTTTGGCAGCCTCAAGGGTGTCTTTAGCTGCGTCCCACAGCCACTCCATAAACCCAGAATGCCATGTGGGCAACAAAAGATGAACTTTAGAGTAGATTACCTACAGTATGGAAACAGGCCCTTCAGCCCAACAAGTCCACATTGGCTCTCCGAACAGTAACCCACCCAGACCCATTCCCCTACCCTATATTTATCCCTGACTAATGCACCTAACACAAGGGGCAATTTAGCATGGCCAAATCATCTAACCTGCACATCTTTGGATTGTGGGAGGAAACCGGAGCACCCAGAGGGAACCCACGCAGACATAGGAAGAATGTGCAAACTACACACAGATAGTCATCCGAGGCTGGAATTGAACCAAGGTCCCTGTTGCTGTGAGATAGCAGCGCTAACCACTAAGCTACTGTGCCTAACTTTGTTTCAATTATTTCTTTTTATAATTTCTGTAATTAAAATGGCACCAAATTGTGGCACTGCATGCACATCTCGCTGTATATTCATAAATAAATTGCTATTCTATTCTTATTGGAGATGTTGTTACCTGGCATTTGTGTGGTGCGAATGTTACTTGCCGCTTGACAGTCCAAGCCTGGATATTGCCCAGATTATTTGAACATGGACTGCTTCAGTATCTGAGGGGTTGTGAATGGTGCTGAACATTGTGTAGTCATCAGCGGACATTCCCACTTCTGACTTCATGTTGGATGGAAGGCATTTGATGAAGCAGCTGAAGGTGGGTTGGCTGAGGGCATTACTCTGTGGTGCGCCTGCAGAGGTGTCCTGGAGCTGAGATGACTGCTCTCCAACAACCATATCCCTATATGCCAGGTATGACTCCAAACAGTGTAGAGTTTGCTGCTGATACGCATTAATTTTGCTAGGACTCCTTGCTGCCACACTTGGTCAAATGCCTTGATGACAAGCACTGTTGTTCTCACCTCTTCTCTGGAATTCAATTCTTTTGTCCATGTTTGAACCAAGGCTATAATGACATCAAGAGTTGAATGGTCCTAACGGAACTCAAACTGGGCATTAGTTAGCAGGATATTGCTGAAGTGGTGCTATACTGATGATGCAGAATAGAGCGGGGCAGCACGGTGGCTCAGTGGTCAGCACTGCTGCCTCACAGCACCAGGGTCCCAGGGTCGATTCCAGCTTTGGGTGACTGTGTGGAGTTTGCACATTCTCCCCGTACCTGCGTGGGTTTCCTTCGGGTTCTCCGGTTTCCTCCCACGGTCCAAAGATGTGCAGGTTAGGTGAATTGGTCATGCTAAATTGGCCATAGTATTAGGTGCATTAGTCAGGGAAATGGGTCTGGGTGGGTTACTCTTCGGAGGGTCGGTGTGGATCTGTTGGGCCGAAGGGCCTGTTTCCACACTGTAGGGAATTGAATCTAATCTAATGGGCCAGTAAATGGCTGGGTTGGATTTGTCCTGCTTTTTGTGTACAGGATGTATTTATCCAAGCTCCTGAGCTAGGAGATGTGGGTTCAAGTCGCACCTCAGACGTGTATCATAAGATGCCCGAACAGATTGGTTAAAAAGACATACCTTAACAGGTATTCCTTTGGTTCAGTGGTGGTGTCCTTTCCATTGAACCAAGAGACGTGGATTGAATTGGTCAGCGCGTTGAGTACAGGAGTTAGGAGGTCATGTTGCAGCTGTACAGGACATTGGTGAGGCCACTTTTGGAATACTGCGTGCAATTCTGGTCTCCCTGCTTTAGGAAGAATGTTGTGAAACTTGAAAGGGTTAGGAAAAGATTTACAAGGACGTTGCTGGGTTTGGAGGGTTTGAGCGAAAGGAAGAGGCTGAGGCTATTTGCCCGGGAGCTTCGGAAGCTGAAGGGCAACTTTATAGAGGTTTATAAAATCATGAGGGGCATGGACAGGATAAATAGACAAGGTCCTTTCCCCAGGGTCAGGGTGTCCAAAACTAGTGGGCATAAGGTGAGAGGGGAAAGATTTAAAAGGGACCTTGGGGGCAACTTTTTGACACAGTGGGTGGTATGTGTATGGAATGAGCCGAAAAAGGAAATAGTGGAGGCTGGTACAATTACAGCATTTAAAAACATTGGATGAGTATATGAATAGAGTAGAGGGGTATGGGCCAAGTGCTGGCAAATGGGACTAGGTTAGGTTGGGATATCTGGTTGGCATGGACGAGTTGGACTGAATGGTCTGCTTCCATGCTGTATATCTCCATGACTCTAAATCTGTGGGACTTGCGTAACTTTTGGCAGAACTTTCTTTTCATCTGCACCTTACTGAGGAAAGGATTATCCACTCCTCACCCTTTCTCAGCAAATGAAGGGACAGATCTTAAAAATAATCCAAAAAGAATTGAAAGCTGGAAAATTCACACCAGATGCACACGTGCTCATTCAGTGAGTTGAGGAGACTGAATCTTCAACCCTTTCTGAGTTATTGTCTTCATTTCTGTATTCCTGTTCAAACTCTGTCAAACCCTTTGTACAATCCTGTACTTTCTATTATTATCCATAGTTCAAAAGCGATTATGTCCTGGCTGAGAAATCTCAAATGTTTTTAAAATGTCAGGTTTCTGAGAGTAAATGTTAAGCCAAAATGTAGTGTTTATTTATATGTGCGTAAACGTTTCTGAGGGTTGAGTTCCACCCTCTCCTATCATCTCACTACCTCACTGATCACAGGGACACCAAGCCAGAGACTACTCCCACCAATTCCCCCCTCGAAAAGCAGCCAAAAGGTCTTTCTATTATTGACCTTTTTTGAGGATATGTGAAATCTAGGTCTTTTATTACAGTTGAAAATTGTTTTTATTCTTATTCTGATAAAAATAAAAGTAAAGTTGGTGTAGTCTTTTTCCCTTGCTCTCATTGAGTTTCTCAATGAGGACTTGTGGTGGTTTAACCTGAGGTCACCAAGCCTCAGGTGAGGGGAGAGGTTCTGAAGGAGAGTTCTTCATGGTAACCTCAGTCATTAGGGGGCATTGAGCCCATGCTGTTGTCAGCACTCATCAGCTGTCCAGCCAACTGAGCTAACCAAACCTCTCCCAACCTGAACCTGGTCCGTCATACAGGGCCAGCTTGGAGGTATGCAAGCATCTATTTTTGTTTTGCTCCAAGGTGAAGATTTGGATAAATCCTTGCCTCAAGAATCTGGCAGTCTGTTCTGGTGATTTTCATTGACATATTTTGCAACTTTGTTTTCCAACCATGGCCACACACTGGGCTTTCCCTTTTTGTTTTCTGAAGCCTCTGCCTCAGCTACGTGGAGAGCCTCCTCCAATCTCTAACATTCCTCTCTGATAGTTTGAATTCCTTCACCATTGCCCAATTATTTGTCTGCTCTGTGATCGCAATGACTTTATCTTTGCCTTGGGCCATATATCTGTTGCTCCTTCTTGATGGGACAAAGCGAGGACTGATGAAGGGCTTATGTCCGAAACATTGATTCTCCTCTTCCTCGGATGCCGCCTAATCTGCTGTGCTTTTCCAGCACCACACTCTCGACTCTGCTCCTCTTGATGCCTTGTTGCTGTTTTGGAGGATGGGAATGCAGTGCAGATCAATCGATGATTATCTTAACATTTTGTAATGATAAACACAAGCACAATGAGCTGATACTTTGATGTGCTTACCTGTAATTCTGTCAATGTGCAGGATGGATTTCACTTCAACAGTGGGCAGGTGATAAACATAAAGAGTGTAGAAGTTTTGGGCTGTGTTGACTTGTATATGAGATGTATGAAATATTGAGGACTTTTTTTTATCCAAATGTCAGACTTTTAATTACAAGCATATGAGCAAGGAGGAAGAGTAGGCCATTCAGCCCTTCGAGCCTATTTTGCCATTCAATAAGACCATGACTAATCTGATTTTAACCTCAACCATAATATCCAGAGCTAGCAGTCACAGACTAAGGAAACAAGGGTAAACCATTCAAGACTGAGATGAGGAAGAATTTCTTCACTCAGAGAGTTGTGAAACTGTGGAATTCTTTCTCACAGGTAGCTGTTGGCATCAGTTTGTTAGATATAATCAAGAGGGAGCTGTACGTAACCCTCGCAGCTAAAAGGATCAAGTGGTATGGAGAGAAAGTGGGAGAGGGATGCTGAGATTGTATGATCAACTACATTCATGTTGAATGATGGTGCAGGCTTGAAGGGTTGAATAACTTACTCCTGCCTTCCCTATTACCTATTCAACTTGGATGCACCAGGAATCTCAAATTATTTCTATCTTTAGTGGTGCTGGTAAAGAGCACTCTGCTCCCTGTAAAGAGAGTCTCGCGATTTTTTTTTCCTTCTTTAAATATAGGCATCACTTACAAGGCCAGAACTTGCTGTCTATCCCCCCGTTGCCCATGACCGTCTGGGGCATTTCTGAGGGCAATTAAGAGTCAACCACATTGCTGTGGATCTGGAGTTACATGCAGAGCAGACTAGGTGAGAATGGCAGATTTGTTTGCCTAAAGCAGATCAGTGATCCAGATGTGTTTTGATGATAATTAGACTAGCTTTTAATTTCAGATGTTTAATGAATTCAGAATTCACTATTGGCTATGGTAGAACTTAACCCCAATGCCCCAGATCATTAGTCTGGGTATCTGGATAATTAGCCCAATGACATTATTACTACATCTCTGCCTCTCCCATCGCCCAAATACGTGAACAAGACCACAAGATCTAGGATATGAATTAGGCCATTCGGCCTATTGTGTCTGCTTTGCCATTCAATCACAGCTGATATGTTTTTCAATCCCATTCTTCCCATAACATTTGGGATGGCACGGTGGCATAGTGGTTAGCACTGTTGCCGCACAGCACCAGAGACCCGGGTTCAATTCCTGCCTTGGGCAGCTGTCTGTGTGGAGTTTGCATATTCTCCCCGTGTCTGCGTGGGTTTCCTCCCACAGTCCAAAGATGTGCAGGTTAGGTGAATTGGCCATGCTAAATTGCCCGTAGTGTTAGGTGAAGGGGAATGGGTCTGAGTGGGTTGCTCTTCGGAGGGTCAGTGTGGACTTGTTGGGCTGAAGGGCCTGTAAGTAACCTAATCTAAGAGTCTATCTATCTCTGTCTTAAAGACACTCAATGACTTGGCCTCCTCAGCCTTCTGTGACAATAAGTTCTACAGAGTCACCACCTTCTGGCTGAAGGAACAAGCAGAAAATGCTTCAGTAATTCAGCAGGTCTGATAAAAATCCAATTCTCCTTTGGAACGGAACTCAAACTAGTTTTTGCTTTCTCATTTCTGATTTCTAATATTTAGCCTGTATTGTGGAGGTGAACAAAATCACTATCTCATTCGAAAGGTGGCATCTCTTATTGCATTGTGCTCCCTTGGTGGTACACATGGCTGATATGTTGATAATTCTGCAGTGGGTTTTGAGATACATTTTCCCCTTAATTGGAGACAGGAGGGCAACACATTAAGCCCAGACACAACCCCCTTTATAGATCTGAGTAATCCATTTCAAACTCCCGCAACTACTGCTATTTGCCCCTTCCACAGCCGTTTACAGACATGAATGATCTGATTGCTTGGAAGAATATGCTGTTAACAGGACCAGCCACCTTCTGTGTGCCTGGTTATATTTTGAAAGGAAATGTGGTTTGAAAATAATCCTCTGGATAAGCACCACCATTCAGGAAAGGGGGACGCATGAGAAAGCTCTCCACTTTTCAACCACGTAATCTCATCAGTGTTTCACGATCCATGTGAGCTGCTGGCTGTGACCCAGCCACTATTTATAACCTGCTGCTAAGCCCAGAACTGATTTTCCATTATTTTTGAATACATAATTAATATACTGATCAGAGGCCAGAACTAAAACATGGGGAAGGTTGAGAGAATCCTGCTGCAGTTTGCGACACCAGCATGTATATATTGCTTGTCGATATTTTGTAATCAACCTGTTCAGAGATGTAATTACAGATCTCTTTGGAGCAGGTAGATCTTGAACCTGGGCCTCTTGGCTCAGAGGAGGAGCACTACCACTGCACCACAAGAGTCCTCACTGTATTAGAGCCATAGAGATGTACAGCACAGAAACAGACCCTTCGGTCCAACTCATTCATGCTGACCAGATATCCTAAATTAATCTAGTCCCATTTGCCAACACTAGGCCCATATCCCTTTAAAGCCTTCCTATTCATATACCCATCCAGATGCCTTTTAAATGTTGTAATTGTACCAACCTCCACCACTTCCTCTGGCAGCTCATTCCATTAACACACCACGCTTTGTGTGAAAACATTGCCCCTTGATTTCTATTTTAAATCATTCCCCTCTCACCTTAAACCTATGCCCTCTAGTTCTGGACTCCTCCAACCCAGGGAAAAGACCCAATCCATGCCCCTCATGATTTTATAAACCTCTGCAAGGTCACCCGTCAGCCAGCAACGCTCCACAGAAAACGGTCCCAGTCCATTCAGCCTCTCCCTTTCACTCAAATCCTCCAACCCTGGCAAAACCCTTGTAAATCTTTTCTGAACCTTTTCAAGTCTCACAACATCCTTCCTATAGGAGGGAGACCAGAGTTGCACGCAATATTCTAACAGTGGCCTAACCAATGTCCTGTACAGCTGCAACATGACCTCCCAACTCCTGTATTCAATGCTCTGACCAATAAAGGAAAGCATACCAAACGCTTTGTGTTCATATAAAAAAGATGTGGAATGTGGAATTCACTGTCTGTAAGTGTGGTGGAGTCAGAAACCCTCCTAACATCAAGGAAGTATTTAGATGTGCACTTGTGATGCTAAATCACTCAAATCCTCCAACCCTGGCAAAATCCTTGTAAATCTTTTCTGAACCTTTTCAAGTTTCACAACATCCTTCCTATAGGAGGGAGACCAGATTGCATGCAATATTCCAACAGTGGCCTAACCAATGTCCTTTTCAGCTGCAACATGACCTCCCAACTCCTGTATTCAATGCTCTGACCAATAAAGGAAAGCGTACCAAACGCTTTGTGTTCATATAAAAAAGATGTGGAATGTGGAATTCACTGTAAGTGTGGTGGAGTCAGAAACCCTCCTAACATCGAGGAAGTATTTAGATGTGCACTTGTGATGCTAAAGCGTACAAGGCTACGAGGCATGTGCTGCAAACTGGGATAGTTAGGTTGTTGCTTTTGACCAGCACAGACATGAATGGCTGAAGGGCTTTTGTAGATCCCTATGATGCCATAATAACCCTGTAAAAAAAATAAAAGAATGGGATAGATTTTCGTCTATACCTTGACTTGGTAGTGGCTTGGCAGGAATGAAGGCCTTACTGCTCTTTTTTGTTACTGCCCTTCACAGCCTCAGGATATCCAAAAGTGCTTCGCAGCCAATGACACATACGTAGCCGTTGCTCAAATGTCGGCCGGAATTTGTGCCTCAATTTGGGGTTGATGTCCGAACTCAGGGTCGCAAGATGTCTAATACTGGACGTGCCAGTGTTGGACTGGGGTGGACAAAGTCAGTAGTCGTACAATATCAGGTGATAATCCAACAGGTTTATTTGAAATCACATGATGTTATGTGACTTCTGACTTTGTACAAGGAGGCTTGCAATTAAGGTGAGGAGGGAAAGTTCAAAGGGGATATGAGAGGCAAGTGGACAAATATGGGGCAGGCAGAAGGGCTTAGTTTAATTTGACATCATGTTCGGCACAACACTGTGGGCCAAAGGGCCTGTCCCTGTGCTATACTCTTCTATATTTCCATCGCGGATATTTGTGTGATTAAACAGGGGCTGATTCTTGACCTCCAGGCCTTTGGGCACATGAGGCCAGATAACCCAGGAGGTGGTGGGACCTAGAGCGTGGGACTTGCTTTCTTTTCATTCCTTCCTGTGTCATCACCCTGCTTCATTGTTAAGGGGTTTGGACTCAAATGCAGCTTGACAGAGAGGTTGTCTCCATTTTGAATATTTGGTGGCCAGCTCTTCTCAATGATCAATGCCAATGCTTCATGGTGTACTTCAGACCATCTGCATAGTGTTCTCTTTGTCCTCGCCGGAAAGCTGGCCATAGAGGGTTGAGACAACAGTTGGTGGGGTGGCGGGATGCTTTTGCCCATCCCGACACAATGCCCAGTCCATGGAATGTGTTTTTGCTGGGGATTACCTTGAAAACCTGTAGACCTGGTTCAAGAAGGGCATTAACATTTGTTCAATGTGGGAGCAAAACAAGCTCCCAAAAAAACAGCGTGCAACAATGATCGAGTGTTCTGCTTTTTGGCTGAGGGATAAACGTAAGCCAAGTTATCTCATTTGATCTCATTTGAATAATGGTCCAGGATCTTTTTGATTTGTATCAGAATTTATTGGAAAGCCACGGTAAGAGGAAATGAGATGATGACATCAGAAATGAGGGAACAGCGCTTAAATTAAAAAGCTGTTAAATATTGAATAAACAAATCAACAGAGAATAAAAGCCCCGGTCCAGACAGATTAGTTTTGCGCATTGTAACGGAATTTGAAGAAAAAAGTGGTAAGGATAGTCCAAAATAAGGTATAAAAGTAGGGTATAAAATAAGGTATTAAAGCAATTTGTAATGGCATAAAATTGGACAATAAACACAGTGCAAGTAATTTATTTTTATCCTTTAATGGGATGTGGATGACATCAGCAAGGCTAGCACTTTGTTTTCATTCATGGAGTGGCGGTGTTGCTGGCCAGCCAGCATTTATTGTCCATCCCTAGTTTCCCTTGAAAAGGTGGTGCTGAGCTGTCGTCTTGAGTTGCTGCAGTCCATGTACTGTACCTACATCCTCTCTTTAGGGAGGGAATTCCAGGATTTTGACCCAGCAGACACTGAAGGATATATATCCAAGTCAGGATGGTGAGTAGTTTGGAGTGGAACTTGCAGGTGGTGATGTTCCCATGTATCTGCTAAACCTGTCCTTCTGGATGGTTGTGGTCTCAGTTTTGGAAGATGCCGTTAAAGGATCTTTGGTGAATTACTGAAGTGTGTCTGGTAAATGGTGCAACTGCTGTTATTGAATATTGGTGGTGGAGGGAGTGTGAACAGGGTAAAGCAGGCTGCTTTATCATGGATGATGTTGAGCTTTTTGACTGGTTGTAGATGGTGGACAGACTTTGGGGAGTCAGGAGATGAGTTGTTCCCACAAAATTCCCATTCTCTGACCTGCTCTTGTCACCACAATATTTATACAGCTGGTCCAGTTCATTTCCTAGTTAATGGTAACCACCAGGATGTTGGCAGTGGAGGTTTAAGTGATGGTTATGTCATTTTATGTTAAGGGACAATAATTAAAGTCTCTGCTTTTGGAGCTGGTCCTTGGCTGATGCTTGTGTGATGTGGATATCATGTTAAAACCGAATTTTATACAAGTCATTCTGCAATTGGACATGGGGCTGCTTCTGTGTCTGAAGAGTGGTGAATGGTGCTGAACATTGTGCAACCATCAGTGAACATCCCCAACTCTGACTTTATGTTGGAGGGCAGGTCATTGATGAAGCAAAAAGTCACAGAGTTGTACAGCATGGAGGTAGACTCTTCGGTCCAACTCGTCCATGCCATCCAGATATCCTAAATTAATCTAGTCCTATTTGGCCCATATTCCACTAATTCTTTCCTATTTAGATACCCATCCAGATACCTTTCAAATGTTGTAATTGTATCAGCATCTATCCTTCCTCTGGCAGCTCATTCCAAACACTCACCACCGTCTGCATGAAAACATTGCCCCTTAGGTCCCTTTTAAATCTTCCCACACAGCTGAAGGTGTTTGCACCTTGGACACTATCCTGAGGGACTCCTTGTTGAGATAATTGACTTCCAACTACGTCAACCTATGTGCCAGGTATGACTCGAACCAACAGAGAGTTTGCCCCCGATACCCATTGACTCCAGTTTTGCTAAGGCTCCTTGATGCCATCCTGGATTGAATGTGGCCTTGATGTCAAGAGTTGTCACTCTTATCTCACCTCTGGAATTTACCTATTTTGTCTATATTTCGTTCAAGTCAGGAGCTGAGTGGCACTGGCAGAACCCAAACTGAACATCCGTCAGCAGGTTATTATTGAGTTAACGCCATTTTGATAGCACTGTCAATTCCATAAAGGATATTAGTGAGTCAGGTGGGTTTTCACAACACTCTACAATGGTTTCACAGTTGCCATTAGTCTAGCTTTCCTTTTGCAGATTTCTTTGTTCATTGTTGTGATAGAGAATCATAGATCATTCATTGAAATCCTCTTGTAATAAAGACTAAAATACCATTTGCTTTCCGAATTGCTTGCTGTATTTACTTTCTGTGACCTAGGAATAAAGGAATATTCAGGTCTCTTTGAACAACAGAACTTTTCAATTTCTTACCATTCTAGAAATTCTCTGCTCCTCCATTCTTCCTACCAAAGTGGATAACCTCACACTTAACCACATTATCTTCCACCTATCATTGTGTTGCCCTCTCACTCAGCCAGTCTGACCGCAATTTTAAAACCTGTTTACATCTCCTCACATCCCCACCACGTTTTGGAACATCTGTAAATTTGAATATTTCAATTGGCCTTGATGTCCAAATTGTTGCTATAGATTGTGAACAGTTGGGACCCAGATGAATTGGCCATTCTGAATTGCCCATAGTGTCCAGGGACGTGTAGGTTAGGTGCATTGGCCATGGGAAATAGAACATAGAACATAGAACAGTACAGCACAGAACAGGCCCTTCAGCCCATGATGTTGTGTCTACCACTGATCCTCATGTATGCACCCTCAAATTTCTGACCATATGCATGTCCAGTAGTCTCTTAAATGCCCCCAATGACCTTGTTTCCACAACTGCTGCTGGCAACGCATTCCATGCTCTCACAACTCTCTGTGTAAAGAACCCGCCTCTGACATCCCCTCTATACTTTCCTCCAACCAGCTTAAAACTATGACCCCTCGTGTTAGTCATTTCTGCCCTGGGAAATAGTCTCTGGCTATCAACTCTATCTATGCCTCTCATTATCTTGTATACCTCAATTAGGTCCCCTCTCCTCCTCCTTTTCTCCAATGAAAAAAGTCCGAGCTCAGTCAACCTCTCTTCATAAGATAAGCCCTCCAGTCCAGGCAGCATACTGGTAAACCTCCTCTGAACCCTCTCCAAAGCATCCACATCTTCCCTATAATAGGGCAACCCCCTCTATACTGTCAACGACACCTCCAACCTTTGTGTCGTCCTGCAAACTTCTGACCCATCCTTCAATCCCCTCATCCAAGTCATTAATAAAAATTACAAACAGTAGAGGCCCAAGGACAGAGCCCTGTGGGAACACCACTCACCATTGACTTCCAGGCAGAATATTTTCCTTCTACTACCACTCACTGTCTTCTGTTGGCCAGCCAATTCTGTATCCAGACAGCTAAGTTCCCCTGTATCCCATTCCTCCTGACCTTCTGAATGAGCCTACCATGGGGAACCTTATTAAATGCCTTGCTAAAGTCCATATACACCACATCCACAGCTCGACCCTCATCAACTTTTCTAGTCACATCCATAGGTCTGGGTGGGATGCTCTCTGGAGAATTGTTGTGAACTCGATGGACCAAATGGCCTGTTTCCACACTATAGGGATTCTACTCTGTGATACTGACTCTCGCAGTATTCCACTGGTCACAACCTGTGAACACAAGAACAAGCCCCTGTATTGATCTACTGCAGGCCCTTCATAGAAACATTGTAATAGTCATCTTTTAAACTTTATTCCTTACTCTTCTAATGTACACTATGAATTAGTGAAATGTAATGTAACTTTTTTCTTTATTTCTCTATTTTTGCACCTAAGATTTTTACCAACATACTTTATACCTAAAATGGTGTTTTGAGTAATTTATTGAAACACCCTGCTTTCTGTTCGTAAATCTGTGTTTCTGTCTGCCTGATACTGACCGATCCTCAATTCAAGTCAATATATTATCCCCAATTCCATGCTTTTTGATTTTATTTACTAACCTCCTCTGGGGACTTAATCAAAAGCTTTCTGAAAATCCAAATGTGCCGCATTCACTGCTTCTTTCTTATTGACTCTGCAAGCAATCTCCTCAAAAATCTCTCAGGTTTGTCAAACATGGATCCCCCTTCATAAATTCATATGAATTCTGCCCATCAGACAATTATTTTTGAGATATTGTTCTGGGGTCACGGCTTCGAATTCCATCACAGTAGATGGTGGAATTTGAGTTCAATAAAAATCTGGAATAAAGTATCCAATGATGACCATGAATTTAGTGTCAATGTCAGAAAAACTCATCTGGGTCACTAATATCCTTTATGGGAGGAAACTACCATCCTTACTTGGTCTGGCCTACACATGACTCTAGACCCACAATGATGTGGTTGACTCTTAACTGCCCTCTGAGCAATTAGGGATGGGCAATAAATGTTGGCCTAGCCAGTGACTCCTTCATCCTGTGAATAAAAAAAATCCCATAATCAGATCCTTGATAATAGATTCTGGTATTTTCCCTGTTACTGAAGTCAGGTTAATAGTTCTGTTTTCCACTGTTCTCTCTCCACCTTTTTAAAACAATAGCTTTACATTAGTAGCCTTCTGATCTGTAGCCACTCTTACAGAATAAAGTGAATTTTGAAAGATGATCACCAATGCACCCATTATCTCTACAATCTTCTCTTGTGAGACTCTAGGGTGAAGGTTATTGGTTTCTAAGAATCTTCTAAAGTTCCCATTAATTTCTCAAATGCTATTTTTTTTACCAATACCAATTTCTTTCAGTCCCCTACTTTGACTGGACTGTTGGATCTTAATTATTTCAGGCAGACATCTTGTGTCTTATTTTCTTAAAGAAAGTAACAGAATCCAAATTTTGCTTCGCTGCTATTTCTCTATTTCCAATTATAAATTTGTTATGATACAGTCTTTACGCGTAAAAGATTCCCATTTGTCTTTGCTAATCTTTTCCTTTTTGATATGCTTGTAGAAGGTTCTACAATCCATTTATATGTTTCTTGACATTTACCTGTGTATTTTGATTAAAGTGTTTATAATGTTAAAGGATAGAATAGATATGGATAATCTATTTTCTCTGGTTGGGAATTAGAAATGAAAGCATACAAAATTGAAATTATGAATAAATCAGTTCTGAAGCGAATCAGGAAGCACCTTTTCATACAAAGGGTATTGAAATCTGGAACTCTCTCACCCACAAAGGCGATAGGACTACAGTATTTGTGGAGTAAAGGATTCACTATTCCCGAATTCCTAATTATTCCTGAAGAAGGGCTCATACCCGAAACGTCGATTCTCCTGCTCCTTGGATGCTGCCTGACCTGCTGCGCTTTTCCAGCAACACATTTTCAGCTCTGATCTCCAGCATCTGCAGTCCTCACTTCCTCGTATTACTCCAGAGACCCAGATAATATTCTGGGACCTGGGTTTGAATCAGATGGTGGAATTTGAATTCAATAAACATCTGGAAATAAAAGTACAATGGTGACCATGAAATTAGATAACTTACAGTGTGGAAACAGGCCCTTCAGCCCAACAAGTCCTCACCGACCCGCCGAAGCTCAACCCACCCAGAACCATTCCCCTACATTTACCCCTTCACCTAACACTATGGGCAATTTAGCATGGCCAATTCACCTAACCTGCACATTTTTTTTGGATTGTGGGAGGAAACCGGAGCACCCGGAGGAAACCCACGCAGACACGGGGAAAATGTGCAAACTCCACACAGAGAGTCGCCTGAGGTGGAAATGATCGCTAATTGTCAGAAAAAAAACATTGGTTCACTAGAGCTGGTACCTGCTGTCCCTATCTGACCTACATGTGACTCTAGACTCACAGCAACATGATTGACTCTTTACTGTCCTCTGGGCAATAAATGTTAGCCTAGCCAGCAATGTCCATATCCTGTGAATGAATATAAATCCACGATGTTGCCCCATCTTGCAGCCTTGTGGCAAGATTAAGCTGCAGTTTCCTAAATTTAGTTAATGTTCTGCTTATCTCAGCTGTTTTCTGTAAATATTATTTAGCAGCAAAACAACACTAAAAATATTATAGATACTGGCAGACAATTGTTTTCTGGATTGAAATCAATAGATTGTTGTAAAATGAGAGAATTAAGAAAAATGAAGCAATGACAGATTAAGTGGAATTAAGGTGCAGATCGACTGTCATCTGCCTGAATGGTGGAGTGGGCTCAATGGAGTGAATTTTGCTGTTCCAGTGTTCCTATTATATACCACGTTTAAGAGATTGAAACCAATGGACGTGCTGGTGATGGTATTGGCTTTGCCAGAAATCTGGCTGTACACACACACACTGGTGTTGTGAGCTAACCTGATACGAACCTGGAACTCAAAGTTAGGTAAAGTTAACATTTGGAGAGCATTATGAAGGGTTCCAAAGAAGAGTCAATTCAAAACATTAACTCTGTTTCTCTCTCTGCAGATACTACCAGACCTACTCTGTCTTTCCAGCACTCTCTTGTTTTTATTTCAGGGATGCAATGTCTGAAATATTTTGTATTTAAATTAAAATGAGGTGTTCTTTCTTATGGCGTCTATGGCAGTGAGTTGAATAATTGGAGAGGGGAGACGGTGCAGTGAGAAGAGGGGGTGTCAAGCAGTCAAGTATCAGGCACTTTTCCCCATTTTGTCTCAGGCATCATGTGTGAGTCCTGAACTGTCAGTCCGACACAGC
The DNA here is from genome assembly GCF_004010195.1 of Chiloscyllium plagiosum. Lineage (NCBI taxonomy): Eukaryota > Metazoa > Chordata > Chondrichthyes > Orectolobiformes > Hemiscylliidae > Chiloscyllium > Chiloscyllium plagiosum. Next base: position 90,558,537 of record NC_057717.1, on the reverse strand, counting down.
TCAGCTCCCAGCTGCTATCTTATGTTATCACACAACACACAATGGTCAGAGCAAATAGATTTCTTGCAGTGGAGGAAGTTCACAAGGTTCATCTGGGAAAAAGAAACGACCCTGTGTGCACTTTTGATCTCCTTATTTAAGGAAGGATGTACATTCAAACAAAGTGATTTGAACAAGCTGGATGAATGAGCAAATATATGGCAGAGGTAGTACAATGTGTTAAAAATCACACAACACAGGTTGTAGTCCAACAGGTTTATTTGGAAGCACTGCTCCTTTGTCAGGTAGCTTTGGAAGAGGATCATAAGACACAGAATTTATAGCTAAAGATTACAGTGTCATGCAACTGAAATAATATTTTGAACAAACCGAGATTGCTGTTAAGTCTTCCATCTTTTAGAATGGGTTGCAGGTTTCGGTTCATTAATATGTAAATCCTAGAACTTCTTTTAAGTCACATTCTCAAGATAACTTAAGGTTTTTAAGAAAAAAAGTGACATCTCAGCTCAGACAATGCATTAAGGTGTGAGGTTAGATTCTGTCTATATCCCAATCTTGAGTCAGAGTGGTTCTATTTCCAAAGTAGGAATTTATAAAATATTACATGGATTGACTGCCTGCTGATTTGTGTGCCTTTTGAGCCAAATAGAATGTATCTACAAATACAATTTTGCAAATGTAAATTCACCCTATAGATTTATATGTGTGTGTGTGTGTCCATGAGAGAGAGAGTATGAGTGTGTGCATGTGAGTGTGAGTGCACACGAGAAAGTGTGTGTTTGTGAATGTGATAGAGTATATGCCTGTGAGAGGGTGTGTGTGTGTGGATATGAGTGTGGGGGGTGTATGTATATGAGACAGAATATGTGTATAAGAGAGGGTCAGTGTGACTATGTAAGAGTGTGTGTGTGAGAGAGAGACAGAGAGAGAGAATGTGTGTATAGTGTAGTGGGGTCACCTATAGTGTGACATGAACCCAAGGTCCCAGTTGAGGCCATCCACATGGGTTCTGAACTTGGCTGTCAGCCTCTGCTAAACCAGTTGGCGTCGTTGTTGCCTGTCCTGAAGTCCGCCTTGGAGGATGGTCACCTAAAGATCCGAGGCTGAATACCCCTGACTGCTGAAGTGTTCCCCAACTGGGAGGGAGCACCTCTGCCTGGTAATTGTTGTGCAGTTGTTGTAGCGTCTGCTCGGTCTCGCCAATGTACCATGCCTCAGGGCATCCTTGCCTGCAACGTATGAGATAGCCAATGTTGGCCGAGTCACATGAGTACTTGCTGCGAATATGGTGGGTGGTGTCCCCACGTGTAATGGGACTATCTATATTGACATTGACACGTCTTGCAGTGGTTACCATGACAGGGTTGTACTGTGTTGTGGTTGATGTTGTCCTTAAGGCTGGGCAGTTCTCTGCGAACAATGGTCTGCTTAAAGTTCCCTGGTTGTTTAAAGGCAAGAAGTGGAGGTGTAGGGAAGGTCTTGGCGAGGTGCCCATCCTCATCGATACTGTGCTGCAGGCTGTGAAGAACATGGCATAGTTTCTCTGCTCCCTGGAAGTACTGGACAAAGAAGGGTCTCTAACCCCAATGGACTCTACCCTCACCTTCAGTACATTGTCTGAGCTGAGATGTGACTTTTTAAATAAAACCTTAAGTTATCTCGAGAATATGACTTCTCGAGATAAATTAAGGTTTAAGAAGTTCTGGGATTTACATATTAATGAACTGAAACCTGCAACCCATTCTAAAAGACTTAACAGCAACCTAGGTTTGTTGCATGTCTTCAGTTGCATGACACTGTAATCTTTAGCTATAAATTCTATGTCTTATGATCCTCTTCCAAAGCTACCTCACAAAGGGGCACTACTCTGAAAGCTAGTGCTTCCAAATAAACCTGTTAGACTATAACCTGGTGTTGTGTGATTTTTAGCTTTATCCACCCCAGTCCAAAACCAGCACCTTCACATCGTGGAGGTTATCCATGTTATATTCTGTTCAGCAAAAACAGAAGGCAGATTATTATCTGAATGGCAATTGATTGGGAAGGGGGAAAGTGCAACAAGACCTGGGTGTCTTGTAAACCAGCTGCTGAAGGTAAACATGCAGGTCCAGCAGGCATTAAAGAAGACACATGGTACATGGGCTGTCGTCATGAGAGGATTCAAGTACAGGAGCAGGGATATCTTACTGCAATTGTACCGGGCTTTTTAATGAGACTTTACTGTGTGCAATTTTGGTCTCCTTATCTGATGAAGGATGTTCTGGCTACGGAGAGAGGACAACAAGGTTGGGATGGTCAAATGACTGAATCAATTGGGCCTATATTCATTGGAGTTCAGCAGAATGAGGGAGGGTCTCGTAGAAACCGATAAAATTCTAACAGGACTAGACAGGGTAAACACAGAAAAGCTGTTCGTGATGACATGGGAGTCCGGATCCAGGGGACACAGTCTGAAAATACATGGTTGGATGTTTAGGACTGAGATGCTGAGAAGTTTCTTCACTCAGCGTAGGGAGCCTGTGGAATTCTCTGCCACAGAAAATGGTTGAGGCCAAAATGTTGAAAGATTTCAAGAAGGCGATAGGGATACTTTTGAAGTCTAAAGGAGATCAAAGGGTGTGGTAGAGAAAATGAGGACAAAGGGCTGAGCTGGATTATCAGCCATGAGCATATTGAATAGCAATACAAACTCAAAGGGCTCACCTGCACCAATCAACCCCATTGCCCCGTGACCGAACATTTCAACTCCTCCTCCCACTCCGCCGAGGACATGCAGGTCCTGGGCCTCTTCCACCTCCACTCCCTCCCCACCCGATGCCTGGAGGAAGAATGCCTCATCTTCCACCTCAGAACCCTTCAACTTCAAGGCATCAATGTGGACTTCACCAGTTTCCTCATTCTCCCTCCCCCCACTTTACCTCAGTTCCAACTTTCCAGCTCAGCACCATCCTCATGACCTGTCCCACCTGTCAATCTTCCTTCCCAACTATCTGCTCCACCCTCCTCTCCAACCCATCACCTTTACCCCTTCCTCCATCCACCTATTGCACTCTCACCTACCTTCCCCCCAGCCCTAGCCCCTCCCTTTCATCTCTCCACCTGCGAGGCTCCCAGCCTCATTCCTGATGAAGGGCGCCTGCCCGAAACATTGATTTTCCTGCTCCTTGGATGTTGCCTGACCTGCTGTGCTTTTCCAGCACCACTCTAATCTTGACTGTAATCTCCAGCATCTGCAGTCCTCACGTTCACCTCAAAGGGTTGAATGACCTACTCCTGCTCCTGTTTTCTATGTTTCTGTGATTCTAAAGGTGTTAATGGTGGTTCAGTAGAGGTTATTAGATTGATAATTGGAATGAGTGGGTTGGCTCCTGAAGAAAGATTGGACAGCCTGGGCTTGGTTCCACCGGAGTTTCAAAGAGTGAGGGGTGCCTTGGTTGAAGTGTCGAAGATCCTGAATGGTTTTGACAAGGTGGACATTACTCTTGTGTGGCAGTCCAGAACTAGGGGACACAGTTTGAAATTTCAGATTTACTCTTTTTGGACAGAGATGAGGATAAATCCTTTTCTCTCAGGGTTGTGTCTTGTAGGCTGTTGAGATGGAACCATTGAATATTTTTCAGGCAGAAGTGCATAGATTCAGGTTAGGCAGAGAATCTGAAGTTACTAAGATTGATGGGAGTGTGGACCTTGGAACACAACCACATCAGCCATGACCGTATGGAATGGTAGAAGAGGAATGAAGGGCTGAGTGGCCTGCACCAGCACCTGATTCAGGTCCTCCTAGTCCTACATCTGAAAAAGCTGAAGCAGATAGAGGTAGTTATCCTATAACACGGTAATAGCATTCCTGTGTGATGTCGTGTTATAAAAAATAGCACAATAGAAGTAATATGGCCTATGGGAAAAACAGGGTTAGGGATTCCAGTTTAGCAAACCTGTCCATTTCTGGTAAATTTAAAAAATGCCAAATTATTACAAGCAAAATTTCCCAATGTTTCTTCTACGTTTCTAGGACTATCGGGAGGCCTGTAAAAGACTCCTAACAGGGTGACCTCACCTTTCCTATTCCGAACCTCAGCCCAAACTACCTCAGATGGCAAGTCCTCATCCATCGTCCTTTCCACCACTGTAATACTATCTTTGACAAGCAACCTCCCCCCAGAACCCAGCTATCGGCCATGAAACTTTAGGAAACTTCCTGAGGTTTTTGTTTGGCGTGAGTAAATTCTCCTTCCTTTAGAGAGGATGGCTAAAGGGTTGGGATACTCTGAATGGCTGGAAGTTTTGATGGGTCTTGGGTTTGAGAGAGAATGAGGGGCCAAGACTCTCAGATCGTCACCACCACCCCCTCCCCCCCCACTTTGAAAGGAGACTGCGTGAACTTGGATCAGGCATAACTTGGGGTTGGGTGGGGAAGAGATGAGGGTCATCAGTGATCTGCCCTTAGTTTCACACCTCCCTCCTCTACACACATACACCCTCTCTTGTAAAGTCGCCATGTGTTGAAGCTTCAGAAAACCAACAACTGAGCCTCTGCTTAACAAAAGGCCCTGCTTACTCTCCAACACTCGCTGGGCATCGTTGTATCTGCACCTTCTTTCGCTCTCTATCTCTCTCACTCCCTCTGTTTTCCTGCTCCTTGACCTCCAGCCCCCCCAACTCCATACATGATCCCAGTAAGCGTTTCCAGCAAAATATCCCAATGTTCGCTTCCTCTACCTTAGTTGCAGACAGAAGCCACACACACCAACCTGTTGCAACAGCAGAATAAATCACAGCCAGCTGGTAATACAGGGGATGGAATCGTGTAACAGCGAACAGGAATTTATTGAAAAAAAGTTCCATGATTCACAAATCGCATTTACAAATTGCCCGTTATAGGAGAACTACCAGTACTCCCAATCCTGTCACCATTGGCACTCTCCCTGTTTGGAGTTTACCTTAAAAACATAAAAATAGAACATGGAACATTGCCGTGCAGTACGGGCCCTTCAGCCCTCGATGATGCATCAACCTGTGGCAGCAACCTAAAGCCCATCTAACCTACACTATTCCATTCTCATCCATATGCTTATCCGATGCCCATTTAATTGCTCTTTAATTTGACGAGTCTACTACTGTTGCAGGCAGGGCGTTGCACGCCCCTACTACTCTCTGAGTAAAGAAATTACCTCTGACATCTGTCCTAGATCTATCACCCCTCAGTTTGAAGCTATGTCCCTTGTGCCAGCCACCACATCCAAGGTAAAAGGGTCTCAATGTCTACCCGATCTAATCATCTGTTTATCTTATATGTCTGAATTAAGTCACCTTTCAACCTCTTCTCTCAAACGAAAACAGCCTCAAGTCCCTCAACTTTTCTCGTAAGACCTTCCCTCCATACCAAGCAACATCCTAGTATATCTCCTCTGAACTCTTTCCAGAGCTTCCACATCCTTCTTATAATGCGGTGACCAGAACTGCACGCAATACTCCAAGTGCGACAGCACCAAAGTATTGCATAGCTGCAGCATGACCACATGGTTCCAAAACTCGATCCCTCTACCAATAAAACCTAACACACCATATGCCTTCTTAACAACCCTATCAACCTGGGTGGCAACTTTGAGGGATCTATGTACATGGACACTGAGATCTCTCTACTCAACTACACTACAAAGAATCTTACCACTAGCCCAGTACTCTTTATTCCTGTCACTCCTTCCAAAGTGAATTACCTCACACTTTTCTGCATTAAATTCCATTTGGCACCTCTCAGCCCAGCTCTGCAGCTTATCTATGTCCCTCTGTAACATACAACATCCTTTGGCACTATCCACAACTGTACTGACCTTAGTGTTGTCACAAATGTACTAACCCATCCTTCTACACCCTCATCCAGGTTGTTTATAAAAATGACAAACAGTAGTGGGCCCAGAACAGATCCTTGCAATACACCAGTAGTAACTGAACTCTAGGGTGAACATTTCCCATCAACCACCACCCTCTGCCTTTCAGCCAGCCAATTTCTGATCCAAACTGCTAAATCACCCTCAATCCCAAGCCTCCTTATTTTGTGCAAAAGCCTACCATGGGGAACCTTGTCAAATGTCTTACTGAAATCCATATGTACCACATCAATGGCTTTACCCTCATCCCCGTGTTTGGTCACTATCTCAAAGAATTCAATAAGTTTTGTGAGGCACAATCTACCCTTCACAAAGCCGTGTTGACTATCACTAATCAACTTATTCCTAATGAAATTATTATAAATTGTATCTCTTATAACCTTTTCCAACACTTTACCTACAACCAAAGTAAGGGTCACTGGTCTATAATTACCAGGGTTGTCTCTACTCCCTTTCTTGAACGAGAGACCAACATTTGCTATCCTCCAGTCTTCTGGTACTATTCCTGTAGACAATGACAACATAAAGATCAAAGCCAAAGGCTCAGCAATCTCTTCCCTGACTTCCCAGAGAATCCTGGGGTAAATCCCATCCAGACGGGGGGACTTATCTATTTTCACACTTTCTAGAATGTCTAACACCTCCTCCTTGTGAACCTCAATCCTGTCAGGTCTAATACCCTGTATCTCCGTATTCTCTTTGACAACCTTGTCTGTTTCCAGTGTGAATACTAATGAAAAATATTCATTTAACGCTTCCCCTATCTCCTCTGACTCCATGCACACGTGACATAGGCCATGGCAACTGAATCCTTCCCTTCCCACTCCAAGTTCCTCTGCAGCCCAGATGAGAGATTTGAAATCTGGGCATCATGCAGGCAACACAGCCTTCCAGATTGTCAATCCTAGCCACAGAGAACACTATCTATCCCCAGTTACAATTACATTTCTCTTTCATCGCCCTTCTTGAATGGCTCCCTGTACCACAGTGCTCTGGCCTGTTTGCTCTTCCTCCCTACAGCCCCCACTCCCATCCACACAGGAAGCAAGAATCTCAAACCTATTAGACAAGCCGAGGGCTGAGGCTCCTTCAGCACTACCTCCTGGATTCCTCCAACTGCCTCACTCTTAGTCACACCCTCCTATCCCTGACCAAATTTGGAGGTATTTTATGTGAGTTATGTGACTGCTTCCTGAAACAGTATCCAGGTAACTCTCCCCCTCCCTCATGTGTTGTAGTACTTGGAGCTCAGACTCCAGCTCATTGACGCTGAGCTGGAGTTCCTCAAGCAACCAACACTTGCTGCAGATGTGGTCACTATGAACCACAATGGGGTCCACCAGCTAGAACATCATTCAGTTACAATATATTGCCTGGCCTAGTATCTCTACTTAATTGTTTAGTTTATAATTTGATACCTAAAAAAATCATGCTTTCCTTTTAGTTACTAGCCGATAAGTATTTCCCCTATTTACCTTCAATCTAAAATTGACCGAAATAGATAGTCAAAATAGTAGCTAACACCAACCAATAAAATTACGGTTTACCTATATGTCACTCTGATCCTGGCTTCAATTTATTCCATCAAAAAAAACCTTACAAACTGTGAACCAAAACTCGCAAGAGAATGGCACTTTTTCCCCTCTGCACCGAATTACCACAATGCCTTCAAATTCTCCAAACTGTATATTCAGTTGGGTTAGCCCAGCCGAACCTCCACTCCAGTTACTGCAGATCCTTTTTAAGCTGCATAGATTAACTGTATGATGCCAGGTAGATTATTATAGGCTAACTGGATTACTCCACGCTAAGTGAATTCTATTCTGCTAACTGGATTACTTTGTGCTGATTGAATTACTAGGTGCTAGTTGGATTAGTTATGTTTATTAGTTGGCTTCTGATGAATCGATCAATGGGACTGGGCTGAGAAGATTTGTACTGTACATTGTCTTTCCACATGTCTTTCTGCATGGTTGCCTGTGCAGTTTTATGTGCATATTGTTATAATACTGGGCAACTGTGCTGCCTCAGACATCCGTTTCTGCTTGGATTGTCTGTCTTCTTTCTGTGGGGTAGCTACAGTCACTTGTAGGTGCCTGGACAATGGTGCTCTGGCCTGTATTTTCCAACACCTGCCTGTAATTAACAGTGGATGCTAGCATTCTGTCCCGTTTGTATGTTCTGCAGGAATGCGTGTTCTCTGATGGCTGCCTATATTCAACCGTTGCACAGTATTCCACATTGGCAATACATCTGCATTTTGTCCATGAGACACATATGCTGCTGTTCTGTATTCTGGCCAAACTGCTTCCAAGATGTGACAAGTGCCTGAATGGTGCATCCAGTGCCTGTATTATACAGTCAGTGCATGTATCTTGCAGTAGGTGCATGAATTCTGTGGTTGGTGCCAGTATACTGCAGTCAGTGTCCATATCCATCACTCAGTGGTGATATCCTGCAAATAATGTCTGTATCATTCAATCAGTGCCAGTATCCTGCAGTTGGTGCCCGTGATTTGTAGAGTGTGTTTGCATCAGTCACAGCTTGTATCCTGCAGTCGGTGCCCATATCTCCGTCAGTGCTTGTATCCCTCAGTCGGTGCCCATATCTCTCAGTCAGTGCCCGTATCCCTCAGTCGGTGCCTGTATCCCTCAGTCGGTGATTGTACCCTGCAACCAGGGCCCGTATCCTGCAGCAGGAACATGTATTTTACATTCAGCGTCTATATCCATATTAGAATGAAAATGTGGTTGTGTCTCCCTATTTTTAACAAGTTGCTCCAGCAGGACCATCTGTATTGAGCTGGAGAATGGTCTGAATTCAGCACTGTGCTCCAGTCTGTGTGTAATATCTTGTTATTAATAGCGGCGGCTGTTCAGTTTTGTTATCCCCTGAATGCGCAGTAACTGATCGGTAGAATAAAGATCATTGTGTTTGCTCATAATGAGTCATTTGTTTTGCTGAAACCTTATCCTTTGCTTAACAGCCGAACACTGTCCCAGGGATTTGAGACTAGTCCTAGACGCTGTTTTGATTTTTTTTTTTGCTACTGTCCAGACTGTGATTGTCAAAACAAGAGGGAGAGAAAAGGGTTTTTATGTTATTAGCAGCCAAACACTGATGCCAAGTTTAGCCACAGAGGTATTCTCCGTACGAGTGAGGCAGAGCTGAGTATTAGTGCATCTACGGGGAGTACAAGTCTTATTTAGACAGAACCATGGCACACCAGGTCAGTGAATGCTTGTGAGGCAACTAACAAAAAGCTTAAAATGCTGACATGAAAAGCTAGAGCTATATTGTAGGGAACTGTAGTGTAGTGATAATGTCACAGTGCTAATATTCCCAAGACCCAGAATTCTTAAATTCATTCATAGGACGTTGGTGTGACTGGCTAGGCCAGCATTTATTGCCCATCCCTAATTGCTCAGAGGACAGTTAAGAGTCAAACATATTGCTGTGGGTCTGGAGTCACGTGTAGTCCAGACTAGGTAAGGACAGCTGTTTCCTTTCCTAAAGGACATTACAATTGACAGTTTAGCCAAGCATCGGGATCTTGCAATCTTGCCAGATAATCCAAAATTTGGATAATTGAGTGCAGGCTAATAGAGGTTCCTCTGTATTATTAAAAAAAAAAACAGGTTGCAGGGTGTTTGATCACACTTGGCTGTATGTGAGATCTTACTGTGTGCAAACTGATTGTACTCTTGACTGCAAAGCATTTTGGAGATACCCCAATTTTGCAGAAGTTACATAGAAAGTGGAACGGAGTTTGCTTTCTTACAGCCTCAAAAAAGATGACACCTCTGACCATGTGGCACTCCCTCAGTGCTGCACTAGGCAGCCAATTTACATTCGTAATAGGCACTTATAAAGTTCCTTCACCTGATTGGAATGTCACTAGATACTTAGAAGGCACACTCACACCTGTTATCTGCTGCCCAGTGCATTCTCTATGGCCATATACAGAGTAGGCCATTCGGCCTTCTCTGCCATTTGATACAGTCATGGCTGAACAGTGCCTTTTACCCACACTATTCTCATTACCCTTCATGCCATTCCTAATCAGAAGCTACCACAGACAACTTGCCAACCAGTCAGTACAATATTTTAGGGCCCAGGGCAGGCGATATATCAGGGCCCAAGGTAATATGAAGGCTGTCTTTGCATGGGTCACGCTGGGCCTACTTGTCAGGTGGGGTTAGGGGCAAGCCTCCTGGGTGAAGGGTGGGCCTCTCTCTTCCCACTGGGTGGGGGTTTAGGATGAGGCTGAGGCTGCTCCCTTCAGATTGGGTGCTCTGGACCAGATGGGCAGGGTCTGTGATTTCTGCCCTTGGCCCTGCCTGCTTCCTAAGCTTTACAAATTGTCATTCCCTTTGAGATTTGATATTCTGGTGATTCTGTCCTGAAGTGGGGGAGGGGTGGGCATGTGAAAAGCTTTTTTTTGCCTTTTTTTTGGTCCCTCTGCAATACTAACATGATAACTCTTTTATACATGCAGATTGACTGAATGGCCTCTTCCTGTGCCATATATGAAATAACTCCACAAAGGCTTGTATCCCTGACAATCATTTTTTTTTAATGTCAGCCACAGTTCCCTGATTGGATCAGATTAACAGCCCCATTCAGGGAAATCATATTCTGAGGTCCTCCCAGCTGACCTCATTACAGTTTCTACAGTCTGATTCTGCAACATATGAGGAATAACAGATTTGCTCTGGTACTCATATTTTAAGAGGAGATTAGATTACCTACAGTGCGGAAACAGGCCTTCGGCCCAACCAGTCCACACCAACCCTCCGAAGAGTAACCCACCCAGACCCATCTCCCACTTAACACTATGGGCAATTTAGCATGGCCAATTTACCTGACCTGCACATCTTTGGACTGTGGGAGGAAACCGGGGCAAACCCACACAGACAGTCACCCAAGGTTGGAATTGAACCTGGGACCCACCATGCTGCCCAGATCTGTGCTACTTAGACAATCACAGCTTGATTAACAATCTAGCAATAATACCACTTGGCCATTGTCTCATTGTGGGTTAGGGTTCAAATCTCCCCATGTTGGAATGTAAATTTGAATAATAGATTAGATTACATTACATTACAGCGTGGAAACAGGCCCTTCGGCCCAACAAGTCCACACCGACCTGCCGAAGCGCAACCCACCTATGCCCCTACATTTACCCCTTACCTAACACTAGGGGCAATTTAGCATGGCCAATTCACCTGACCTGCACATCTTTGGACAGTGGGAGGAAACCGGAGCACCCGGAGGAAACCCACGCAGACACAGGGAGAACGTGCAAACTCCACACAGTCAGTTGCCTGAGGCGGGAATTGAACCTGGGTCTCAGGCGCTGTGAGGCAGCAGTGCTAACCAACGTGCCACCGTGCCGCCCACAAATAATTTTGACATCAGAAACTATTTGTGGTGACCATGATAAAAGGTCATGGGTTGCTGTAAAAACCCACCTGTTTCACTATTTTCCCATTCGGGAGGAAAATCTGCCATCCTATCCCATCTAGCCTCCATGTGACTCCAGACTGACACTCTGGTTTTATTCTAGCGGGGCCTTTTTCTTGTCGACACACACACTGCTGAGATGGCACCAGTATTGTTTGAATTGGTTTTCTCAAAACATACTTACCCAGATGCAAATGTGAAATGCTCCCTGCTGAAACACTCCACTCATCTCTAACATTAGTTGATATCTCTAACATCACTGTGTGTGCGCAGAAATATACAACAGTAGCCAAGGGCAATGACAGGCATGTGAATGGGGCTTAGACAGTGGCAAAACAATTAGAGGCTGAAATAACTTCAGACCAAGTCACCCTTTATTTACATGTGCTCAGTACATGGGCTCTGACCAGTCAGCTCAGAGTCAGTCCCCGGAATGAGGAGACTCTGAATCTCCTGTTAATATTTTAACATAAATAGCCGTATACAAGAAACAGCAACTTACAGGGGAAAGGGACAGCAAAGCCAAACCCCAAACCCCCCCCAGTTAGCAGGTACAAGAGGACAAGCCTCGAATCCCACCCTACATCAATCAAGGAGGGAACAGCAAACACAGTCACATATAGACAGTTCGATAAACTGAACAGTAAAACAGTGTATATAATACAGATACACCGGCAACCCACCTGTCCTTCCCACCTTCCGGCCACTCAAAGTTAGCCTGCTCCACGCCCCTTCCGGCTCTCGGTCCACGTTCCAGCCACCTCTAGGACATCCCGTTCTGCTTCCCCGACCCCCAGGATAACAACAATCAGGAAAGCCTACCAACTTTCCGGCTTCCTTCACCACTCTTCCAGTAGGACAGCCCACCCTGATAAATGCCCAGGGTGACAGCACGGAGGTTGGCCTACCCGCCTTTCGGCTCTCGGTCTGCCCCTACGTACCATCTGGCTCTCGCCTACCCTGATGCACCATCCAGCCTGTGGACTGCCCCGACACACCTTCCGGCCGCCTCTAGGACAGCCTGTCCTGTTTACCCCTTATCGGGATGACAGCTAGCAGAATGGCCTACCTGCCTTCTGGCTATCAGGGCAGCCTACCCACCTTCCAGTTCTCAGGAAGGCCTACCCACCCTCAGCCTCCCAACTCGCAGTAAGGCCTGCCAGACTCAGGGACGCACAAGACAGTGCAGGTGATAAACCCAATAAACAATAAGACAGAGTCAATTACCAACAAACAGAGTCCTTTCTGGTGCAGAGTCCATTACCATAAACAACTCTCTTTAGAATGTGGAGTCCATTCTCAGGAACAGAGTCCACTCCAATATACAAAGTGCATTGTCAGAAATAGAATCCACTTCAAATAGCAGAGCCCACTGCAAAAACCAGAGTCCACTCCTGAAGGCAGCAAGTGCACCTCCCCCCCCAGCACACAGACAGGTGTTCAGTCTCTATAGAGACCTGGTCCATTCACAGAGGACCAGGCCTACTCACAGGAGCACAGTTCACTGTAAAAGTGCAGTTACCTCACAGAGGTTTGGTCCACTCCTAAAGGCAGAAAATGCTCACCTCCCAGGAGAGGCACAGGTGTCCAGTCTTTACAGAGGCCTAGTCCACCCACAAAGGGACCAGGCCTAGTCCACCCACAAAGGGACCAGGCCTAACTGCAGAGAAACAGTTCATCTGGAAAGGTGTATTATTTCACAGGGGGTTCAGTCCAAACACCAAAAACAGTGAAAACACATGTAAAAAAAAGAAAAAAAACAGATTGCAAGGACTTATCCCTGCCACAAAATCAGCATAGTCCTTTTCTCAAACTAAAAGAAAAGAGTAACTCACAAACTGCAACCAGCCAGTGAAACAACAGTTCCCTAATGGGAACTGAAATACACCTGAAACACATTGACTGTGCAGATCAGGCAGTTTAGAAATCAGTCCAGCATCTGCCGTCCTCACTTTGGCCTAAAAAGGAATACCAGTTAACACACTGGCTATATAATTCAGTTTAGGAATCAGATTCCCCAAAAAGAAGCAGAAACTAGCAGCAGCAGTAACACACTGACTGTGGCCCAGCCAGCACAGAGTCAGTCCCGAAAATGAGGATTATCTCTGAATCTCTTGTTTATCTCTGTCTGCACAGGGATCCCTGATTGGCCCAGATTAACAACCGCAATGAAGGATCTCATAGTCAGTGAGATTCATCTGGTCCTTGTTACAGAGGCTGTCAGGATGAAGAGCGGATTGGAAATGATTGAGGTTTATGCAGAAACTTCACTAAAGCCCTGGTTTAGGCACTGGGGTTTACAAACAAAATCTAACAGAATTGGAGCTGGGAGAATTGAACTCTAGAGAGAAAATATTTAGGTTTCCAAGATTTTGTATGTGGAGGTGAGCTGAATCGTACAAACACTTGACACAAACCCAGCGCAAACAGATTATCAAATTGTCCAGAAGGCTCTCAGTCATACTTTGCTCACCTATGTGTTAAAAGTGGTTAACATTTTGACTTTTGAGAAGAAATAGTTTTCTCTTCAAAACGGCACTTCAGATCCAGAATCTGTCTCAGGTTCTTCTTGTTAATAAGTAGGGATGCATGCTGTTTTAGGAACACAGGAGCAAGAGGAGATTGTTTAGCCCCTCCAGCGTTCCAATGAGAAGATTGGTGATCTGCAACCTAACTCAATTTATCCTGCCATATAACACATCCTCTGACAACAAAAGGCTTAACTGAATAGAGCCGCAAGGATCTTGAATTTTTAAAAACATATTTCTGTTCTAATGATCTGCTCTCACACCCGGTGCCAGCATCAAGTATCCCAGCTCGCTACAGTACTGCTAGACTAAAATCACCCCCTACTTCACTTTAGGAAGGTAACTGCCCTGAGCTCTGTCTCAGTGACTTTGTGCAAAATGAAGGGCATTTTTGGCCTGTGAGCCCCTGCACAACAGGAACTGCATGGAAAAGGCTTAAACTTGTTTTACATCCTCACTGCCTGCAGACAGGCGCGTCTGATTACTAAAACAAAAGATACGTTTTGTCAGAGCTTTTCATCTTGCACTCTTCAGGACGATTATACGCAGGAGCAGAAGTAGGTCATTCAGCCTATCGAGTCTGCTCCACCATTCAGTGAGATTATGGCTGATCTGATCACTCTCAACTCCATTTTCCTGCCTTCTATCCATAACCCTCAATTCCCTCACTGATTTGAAAATCTGGCCATCTCAGCCTTGAATACTTAATGACGCAGCCTCGACGGCCCTCTGCTGTAAAGAATTCCACAGATTCACTACTCTGTAAGTGAAGAAATTTCCTCCTCATCCCTGTATTAAATGGATGACCCCTTATTCTTCGATTATGCCCTCTGCTCCGAGGAAAAATCTTTCCATATCCTCCCTGTCCAGTACCCTCAGAATCTTGTGTGTTTCAGTCTCATTCTTCTATACTCCAAAGAGTACAGGTCCAAATGACTGAACCTCTCCTCATAAGAAAGTCTCTCCATACTCTGACCATAATTTGGCAAATCTTCTCTGGACTGCCTCCAATTCCAGTATATTTTTCCTTAGATAAAGAGCCCAGACTGTTCGTCATATTGCAGGCATAGTATAACTACTGCCTTGTATAGTTTTCAGAAAACCTCTCCATTTTTATGGGTGGCACGGTGGCACAGTGGTTAGCACTGCTACCTCACAGCGCCAGAGACCTGGGTTCAATTCCCACCTTGGGCGACTGTCTGTGTGGAGTTTGCACATTCTCCCTGTGTCTGCGTGGGTTTCCTCCTGCAGTCCAAAAGATGTGCAGGTTAGGTGAATTGGCCATGCTAAATTGCCCGTAGTGTTAGGTGTAGGGGAATGGGTCTGAGTGGTTGCTCTTCGGAGAGTCAGTGTAGACTTGTTGGGCTGAAGGGCTTGTTTCCAACCCGTAAGTAATCTAATCTTTTAGACTGCATTCCCTTAGAAGTAAAGGCCAATACTCCATTTGCCTTCCTAATTACCTGCTGAACTTGTGATTCATGGACAAGGACCCCCAAATCCCACCGTTCTGTAGCTTTTGCATGCTTGCTGCATTTGAATAATATTCAGTTCTATTCTTCCTGCCATAACCTCACATTTCTTGACATTGTATTCCATCTACTCCAACTCACTTAACCTTGTACACAAGACATCCAAAAAATTGGAAAATCAGTATTGAGATTGTGAGAGAGGAGAGAGAGAATTTCAAGATGGTGCCAGCACAGGACAACTTTGCAGTCTCTATAACAGCTCTTATTCTCACGTTTCTTACAATTATTCTGTACTTCTTTAGGATTGCTAACAATGTTCTCTTAAATATTAGACTTCTGAATGGACCTGTCAAATTTCACATCTAATGTTGATTTTGTTGCTTTTGTGCTCCTTTTTTGCAACCATACCTTTGTATTCCTCACTCTGTTCGATCATACTATGACCTTTGTGTCTTATGATTTGCCCATACTGCACGCAAAACAAAACTTTTCATTGTATTAGGTACATGAGACAATAATAAATAAAATCAAATCATAAATTAAATCAAAGTACTGTTTGGGTGGCAGATCGAGGATGAGTGGCTGAGGCATTGAAATGAAGAATTGCAGCATTAATGTTAACTGCATTTTCATCTTATGTCTCATCAGTTTGAACCTAAGTACACACTGCTTGAAAATATGGTGGAAACAGGTTCAGTCAAAGCTTTTAGACTAATGTGAGGAAAAATAACATGCAGGATTGCAGGGAGAAGTGGGAAAATGACATGAAGCGAGATGCTCATTCGGAGAGACACTGCAAATATTATGGGCCAAATGGCCAGTCTCTGCACATTGACAATTCTATGGTATCACTGGGTAGTGTCTCATTAACTGGCACATTCCCCCTTCCTGTACTCTTAACTTACAATACATTTGGAGACACTGAGAAAACTGCGCTCCTCTTCTTTGAATAGTCATAGAGTCATAAAGATGGACAGCATGGAAACAGACCCTTCGGTTCAACTTGCCCGTGCCAACCAGATATCCCAACCCCATCTAGTCCCAACTGCCAGCACCCAGTCCTTATCCTTCCAAACCCTTCCTATTCATATACCATCCAGCTGCCTTTTAAATGCTGCAATTGTACAAGCCTCCATCACTTCCTCTGGCAGCCCATTCCACACATGCACCACCCTCTTCATGAAAAAGTTGCCCCTTGGGTCTCTTTCATACCTTTCCCCTCTCACCTTAAACCTGTGCCCTCTAACTCTGGACTCCCCTTCCCCAGGGAAAAGACCCTTGTCTATTTACCCTATCCATGCCCAGCATGATTTTATAAACCTGTATAAGGTCAACCCCCCCACCCTTCGACGCTCCAGGGAAAACAGCCCCAGCCTGTTCAATCTCCCCCTATAGCTCAAATCCTCCAACCCTGGCAACATCCTTGTAAATCTTTTCTGAACCCTTTCAAATTTCACAACCTTCTGATGGGAAGGAGACCAGAATTGCAAGTAATATTCCAAAAGTGGCCTAATTAATGTTCTATTCAGCCACAACATGACCTCCCAACCCCTGTACTCAGTACTCTGACTAATAAAGGAAAGCATACCAAACGCCTTTTTCACTATCCTATCTACCTGCGACTCCACTTTCAAGAAGGTATGAACCTGCACTCCAAGGTCTCTTTGTTCAGCAACACTCCCCAGGACCTTACCGTTAAGTCCTGCTAAGATTTGCTTTCCCAAAATTGTAAAATTCTTTGCACCCATCCAGAAGTTTTAGAGTCATACAGCATGGAAACAGACCCTTCAATCCAACTACTCCATGATAACCATGTTCTCAAACTAAGTTAGTCCACCTGCCTTCATTTGGCCCATATCCCTCCAAACCTTTCCTATTGATATACTGAAATGTCTTTTAAATGTTGTAACTGTACCTTCATCTACCACTTCCTCTGGCAACTCATTACACACACACACACACACACACACCCATGTTCTTTTGAAAACTTACTCCTCTCACCCTAAAAATACACCCCCTAGTTTTGAACTCCCATACCCTAGGGAAAATGCCCCTCATGATTTTATAGGCCTCTATAAGGTCACCCCTCAACCACCAACCTTCCAATGAAAAAGGTCCCAGCCTATCCAGTCCATTTTTATAACTGAAACCCTCCATTCCTGGCAACGTCTTGGTAAATCAAACTGGCTCTCATTTCACCCCAAACCACCCCTCTGAGAATATAATGGTGTTAGGATAGGCCATATAGGTTCTGGCAGCCTGCTGTGTAATTTGATCCAATCTTGACTGATCTGATCTTGGCCTCAAATCCATTTGCCTGCTGCTTCCTCATGACCCTTGTCTGCACTGAAATCCAGAAATCTATGTAATTCAGCTTTGAAAATATTCAAAGAGAATAGAGACCCAGCCTCTACTGCTGTCTGGATAAGAGAATTCCAAGGGTAAAGTCATCATAGTCCCAGTGGCTGCAGTTTGATGAGAGAGAGAGATGACTAGTGGTGGTTAAATCTAAGGGTCACGATGCCTTGGGCAAGGTTGAGTTTCATGATGACGTCAACCAATGCAGGAATTGAACTCATGTTGTTAGGGTCGCTCTGCATTGTAAACCAACCATCCATCCCCTTCCCAAGAGTCATAATCCTCTGAGAGAAGAAATTCCTCCTCATTGCCATCTTAAATGGGTGGTCCCTTATTCTGAGATTGTGATGCCCATTTCTAGATTTCTTCCCAGCACCCAGCCTGCCAAACACCCTCAGGATCTTACATGATTCAATATGATCACCTCTCAGTCTTTGTGCTTTCACGATGCTTAGGCCCAAGAGATGCTGGTCACTATGTCCAGACACATCTGTGTACAGATATCATAAAGGTTTACAACACGGGCAGAGGCCATTCAGCCCATGGTGTCCAGCTCTGACAGCTGCACTGTAAGTAAGCCAAGATGTCATTGGTAAGAGTACTGAAAAGATTCACAAGAATTGTTCCGGGTGTGAGGAGCTTCAATTACATGGATAGTTTGGAGAATCTGTGACATGGAGCAAGGAGATTTGAAGGAACCATCATGAGAGCAATTGTTTCCTACCCATGAAAAGATTGTCAATGAGACAGTGCAGATTTTAAAATAATTGACACATGAAACAAAGGTGACCAGAAAAAAAGTGTTCTCATGTTGTGGGTGATTCTAGGTTCTAGAAAGTGCTGCTTGAAACTGTGGTGGAGACAGGTTCACTTGAAGCATTTAAAAGGGAATTAGTCCGTTATGTGGAAAGAAAGATTACACAGGGTTCTGAGGAAAAGACAAGAGAGTGGCACTGCAGGAACTGCTCATTCAAACAGCTGGACATGATGGACTGATGGCCCACTGTATTGCAATAGTTCTTTGATTATTTTTTTCTATTCGCTTTGTTGGACGTGGCTGTTGCTAGCTGGGCCAACTTTTATTGCCTGTCCCTAGTTACTCTTGGTGGTGGTGGTGAGCTGCCTTTTTGAACCACTGCAGTCCATCTACTGTCGGTAGACCCCTCAATGCCCCAAGGGAGAGAATGCTGTGATTTTGATCCAGCGACAGTGGCAATGTATTTCCAAGTCAGGATTGAGGAGAAATGGCGTGGAGGGGAACTTGCAGGTGGGTGCTGCGATTTTGAGTTTGGGACGTGCTGTCTAACAAGCCCTTGATGTATGTCTCCAATGCCACTTGTAGATGGTACACAATATTGTTGCTGAATATCAGTGGTGCATGGAATGAATGTCTGTAGATGAGATGCCAGTCAAGCGGAAGCCGCTTTGTCCTGGATGGTGGTGAGCTCTTGAGTGTTGTTGGAGCTGCACCCATCCAGGCAAGTGGGGAGTATTCCATCCCACTGCCGCCTTGTGGCTTGTAGTTGGTGGACATGTTTTGAGGAGTCAGGAGGTGAGTTACTTGTTGCAGGATTCCTTGTCTCTGACCTGCCACAATATTAATTGTCATGATTCATTGTGTGGCTCTTTCAAAGAGCATTTGAATTAATCCCACTCTTTTAAAAGGTCTGCTGCAAATCTGAAACAAAAACAGAAATCACCAGGTCTGGCACCCTCTGTGGAGACAGAAACAAGAGTTAACTTTCCAATTACCTTTTCTTTAGAGCTTCCACTCCCTGTTTGTCACCCTGTAGCCCTGCAAATATTTCCCTGCCTGGGATTTATTCAGTTCTCTTTCAGAATCCACTTTTGACATATGCTTTCGGCACCTATTCATTCAGCACACTCCAGATCACAACTTATTTGCGTTGAAAAACTTCCTCTCTTCCTCTCACCTCTCTGCTACTTGACAGCCAGAACCACACTGATTGACAATTTGTTAGACGATTAGCAGCCTTGTGCCCCACAGTTTTCAGCAGCTATCTCTGGTTAGCAACTCAAGCTGGCAACCTTTGGCTGTGCTTTTCCCAGCTACCGCCAGGAGACCCACTGTAGCAGACAAACAGTTGCTCTGGCTGCGACCAGCCGAGAATTGACCCTGGGAGCGAGTCAGTTTAATTCGCTCACACAGAGTGCGCCATGTTCACCAGCTGTCGCAAGGGCAGCTCCTCCGACACATCCGGCTGTAACTCAGTCCCAATGGGAACCACTTTAAATCTGGTTCAGTGATGATTTCAGGGAGATTAAGTGCCCATGTTTACATGTTGTCATGACAACAAGCATTCAATGGCTTTGATCTCTAAGCCTCTGCAACAACTTGTGTTACACAAAGTTATTGATTATAAGGCAGAAGAGGCAAGCTTCTGTTTATCTTTGGAATGCCCAAATTGCTCTGAGTTTTGTCCCTGTCAAACCCTCCCCTCCCTTCCCACATGGAAACCCACCTTTTCAGAGGACAGCTTGGAACTCGCGAAGTTGCACAAGGATCAGTGTTGGAACCTCAGCTATTTGCAATCTCTATTATTAATTTAAATGAAGAGACCAGGTGTGATATATCCAAGTTTGCCAACAATACAGAGCCAAGCGGGAATGTACACTACAGGGAGGACACTAAACAATATAGACATGCTATCTTAGTGGAGACAAGATGGGGAAGTGTGAGATTATTAAATTTTCTAAAATAAAAGCCAAAAGATATGAGATGTTCAGAGACATCTTTACATACTCATATAAGGAAGACAAAAGCAAGCAATTTCGAAGGGCACGGGGGTGTTTGACCTTTATTGCACAGGAACAGGGAGGTATTACTGCAATAGCGTAGCATTTTGATGAGACCAGATCTGAAGTACTGTGTACAGCGTTAACGTAAGTACGCATGAATGGATTTATGTGTCTTGGAGGCAGCGAAAGTTCACCGGGTTGGTCTCAGGGATGAGAAACTTCTCCTATGATCAGAAATTGTGTAAATTTAGTCCATAAAGATATGGAGGCTAGAGAACTTGGAGAAACAAATAATGATATTGCGAAAAGTTCACATAATACAGAAAAGGAGGTGCTGGACGTTTTAAAACAAATAAAGGTGGATAATCCCCAGGACCTGATCAGGTGTATCCCAGAACTCTGTGGGAAACTAGGAAAGTAATTGCTGAGCCCCCTGCTGAGATATTTATATCATTGATAGCCACTGGTGAGATTCTGGAAGACTGGAGGTTGGCTAATGTGATGTCATTATTTAAGAAAGGTGGTAAGGAAAAACCAGGGAACTGTAGACTGGTGAGCGTGATGACAGCGGCGGGTAAGTTGTTAGAGGGGATTCTGAGGGACAGGTATTACATGCATTTGAAAAGGCAGAGGTTGATTAGATAGAGTCTGCATGGCTTTGCGAGTGGGAAATCATGTCTTACTAATTTGATTGAGTCTTTTTGAAGACGTGGCAAAGAAGATTGATGAAGGCAGAGCAGTAGATGTTGTCTTTATGGACTTTGATGTGGAGGAGCCGGTATTGGACTGGGCTGAGCAAAGTTAAAAATCACTTAACACCAGGAGAAAGTCCAACAGGTGTATTTGGATGCATAAGCTGAAGCTTGTAATTCCAAATACACCTGTTGTACGATAACCTGGTGTTGTGAGATTTTTAACTACATGGATTTTGGCAAGGCATTTGACAAGGTTCCGCATGGTAAGTTGGTTAGCAAGGTTACATCGCATGGAATCCATGGGGAGCTACGAATACAGCAACGCAATTTTCAAAACCAGACAGTGGCTGTCATCTCCGGTGTTGATCTTCCTCTGTTTGTTGATCTCTCTGGGTCGGCTTCGATCTTCTGCTGCCAAGATGTTTCATATGAAAAAGATACCTTTGAAGGAGAGTGTTTTCAGGCAGTCTGTCTGACAATGGCAGGTGACACTCTTTCCAGCTAACTGCCCAAAATGCTTGCTTCTTATGTCCCAAACATTGGCTTGTCTGATTGGTTCGATGTTGTCAAAACAGTAAAATTCAAATTCGATTGGGTTTTCGTACATACCTTGGGGCATAATATAAACTGATTGCTTACATTCAAACTGCTGTGAAAACAACTGGTATCTAGGTTACAGCCAAAATGTTACATCTTTCAATTTTCCAGCTTGCCAGCTTTCAGCTTTCAATCTCTCTTAAAGGTACATTACACCTTTCAACTTCATAACACTGAGCATTAATGTTAATCTAAGGTCAAGTTATTCTTCACACCATTCAATATACTGCTGTCTACGTGCTTGTCCAGCAGTCACTTAAATGTCCCTAATGTCTCTGACTCTACTACCACTGCTGGCAGCGCATTCCACGTACCCATCACTCTCTGTGTAAAGAACCTACCTCTGACATCTCCCCTAAACCTTCCTCTAATCACCTGAACATTATGACCCCTCAAGACAGCCATTTTTGACCTGGGGAAAGGTCCCTGGCTAGCTACTCTATCTATGCCTCTCATTACCTTGTACACTTCTATCAAGTCACCTCTCTTCCTTCTGTGAAAAACCCTAGCTCACACAACCTCTCTTCATAAGACAAGCCCTCCAATCCAGGCAGCATCCCGATAAATTTCCTCTGCGCTCCCTCTCAAGCGTCTACATCCTTCCTATAATGAGGCGACCAAAACTGGATGCAATATTCCAAGCATGGTCTAACCAGGGATTTATAGAGCTGCAGCAAAACCTCGCGGCTCTTAAACTCAATCCACCTGTTGATGAAACCCAAAACATCATGCACCTTCTTAACAATTCCAAGATCTCTCTGTTCCTCCACAGTGCCATGAATCCTCTCTTTAACCTTATGGTTATTAAGTTTGAAATTACACCAAAATTAATGTGATAGTAGACAGTTTTATCAGTTATTTCAGAGTACAATGGGATCAGAAGCAAATGGGTCAAGGAGTGGCAGATGGTATTTAATTTAGATAAATGTGAGGTGTTGCATTTTGGTAAGGCAAATCAGAGCAGGACTTGTACACATAATGGTAGGCTCCTGGGGAGTATTGCCAAACAAAGAGACCTTGGAGTGTAGGTGCATAGTCCTTGAAAGTGGAGTCACAGGGTGGTGAAGAAGTCACTTGGCACATTTGCCTTTATTGACCAGTGCACTGAGTATGGGAGTTGGAATTTCATGTTGTGGCTGTACAGGACATTGGTGAGAAAGAAAGTGAGGGCTGCAGATGCTGGAGATCAGAGCTGAAAATGTGTTGCTGGAAAAGCGCAGCAGGTCAGGCAGCATCCAAGGAACAGGAGAATCGACATTTCGGGCATAAGCCCTTCTTCTGGAATGAGGAAAGTGTGTCCAGCAGGCTAAGATAAAAGGTAGGGAGGAGGGCCTTGGGGGAGGGGCTTTGTAAATGCGATAGGTGGAGGGAGGTCAAGGTGAGGGTGATAGGCCGGAGTGGGGTGGGGGCGGAGAGGTCAGGAAGATGATTGCAGGTTAGGAAGGCGGTGCTGAGTTCGAGGGATTTGACTGAGACAAGGTGGGGGGAGGGGAAATGAGGAAACTGGAGAAATCTGAGTTCATCCCTTGTGGTTGGAGGGTTCCCAGGACATTGGTTAAGCCACTTTTGGAATACCATATTCAATTCTGGTATTCCTGCTATAGAAAGGATATTGTCAAACTTGAAAAGGTTCAGAAAGGATTTATAAGAATGTTGCCGGGATTGGAGGGTTTACTGTAAGGAGAGGATCAATAGGCTGGGACCTTTCCCTGGAGCATTGAAGGCTGAGGGGTGACCTTATAGAGGTTTATAATATCATGAGTGGCATAGACAGGGTGAATAGCCACGGTCTATTTCCCAGGGTAGGGGAATCCAAATTTAGAGCGTATGGGGTTAAGGTGAGAGGGGGAAAAATTTAAAAGGGACCTGAGGGACAACTTTTTCACGCAGAAGATGATGTGTGTGTGGAATGTGCTATGAGAGGAAGTGGTGGAGATGGGTACAACGTTTTAAAAGGTATCTGAATAGGTAAGTAGGAAGAAACAAGATCAGTTTCAGACATCTGGTTGGCATGGATGACTTCGACCAAAGGGTCTGTTTTTGCTGTACATCTCCAAGACTCTAATTCTGAAAAAACATTCTGAAAAGGCTGGACAGCTATGACAATCTTTAACTCAAAATCAGTACATGAAGAATGTACTTTTTAAAAATTCTTCTCATTTTTAAGAATGTGAAAAAAGGACTTTCACGAGGTTGTGTCAGTTGTAAGGGGATCTTTGCAATTTTCTTGGTTAATAAGAAAAGGTGGTCCTGGTGACCCTTGCTCTGGAAGCAATACCATTAGGCAGTTAAGACCAGATGCCATGTGACTGACAGAAACAGTGGAGGACTGCAAAATGTGAAGAACAGCTGGAGGCAGATGCAGACAGAAAAAGAAAGTAGAGAGGAACAGAAAGGGAAATACAGAACTGATGTGAGAAGAGGCAAGAATAGGTCTCTATCATCATGTCAGTTTCAACATTTGATCCCTCAAAGTTTTGTGGAACTCAACTAAACCAAACAAGTCATACCTGCCTGCACTTGGCACATGTCCCTCCAAATATTTCTTATTCATGAACTCATCCAAATGCCTTTTAAACTTTGTAACTGTACCTGTATCCACCACTTCCTCTGGAAGTTCGTTGCACGCATGAACTAATCTCCGTGTAAAAAGAAAATTGCCTCTCATGTTTTTTGTAAATCTTTCACTTCTCATCTTAAAAATATGCCCCTTAGACTTGAAGTCCCCTCCCCTCAGGAAAAGACACCTGCCATTCACTTAATCTATACCCGTCATGATTTTATAAATCTCTATATCCTCAACCTCCTACACTCCAGTCTATTCCCAGCCTACCCAGCCTTGTCTTATAACTCAAACCATCCATTTCCACTAAGATCCTGGTAAGTCTCTTCTGAACCCACTCCATCTTAGTAATATCCTTACTATAACAGAGTAACCTGAACTGCACACAGTTATCCAGAAGAGGCCTCACCAATGTTGGGTACAATCACAACATAATGTTCCACCTCCTTTATTCAAAGCTCTGACCATTGAAGGCAAGCATGCTACTTGCTTTCTTTGCCACCCTTTTAGATGTCTCACTGAGTGAGATGTTTCTAGGTTCAAGATATGCTTGAGAGATATCATTCATATTCCATTCAGTACTGAAGGGACCTTGCATTACCATGGGCTTTGTCTTTTCAGTCAAACATATTTACAGTGGTGACATGGCTTCAACATTATCTGCAATACAATTTGATTGTTCTGAAGCCATGAAAATGCTCTGTGATCGCAACTTTTCCAATCCCTTCTTCAAGTGCGCATTTATCGTAAAAACTACTGAGTAAGCATGTCATGTTGACAGTGCAAGCTTCATTTCCCTCCAACACCATCAGAAGTCAGCACTTAAAATTACAAGTAGCAACTTTGGTACAGAGAATTCAAGAAACAAAGAGAGACTTCTTTTGAAGTTTATCATCTTGTCCTCAACAGGACAGATGAAAGAAAATCAAATCTGAAATGATTGTGACAATTTATATCAGAGAGAAAAGGATTGTGGAACACAACCAAAGGTAAGGCTGTTTTGAATCTGGTAATGTGTAATGAGGCAGCTTTAAAAAAAAGTAATCTCAAAGTAAAAGATCCCAATGGGAATAGTAACTGTAGCATGGTAGAATGTATTATTTGGCTAGTGCTTGAGCAACTTGGGCCAGATACATAGGGTAACATAAATAAGGATAATTAAATTGGAATGAGAGTAGAGTTGGCTGGAGTGGACAGGGAAAGGAGTTTACCGCAAACATTGAGGAACAAGCCTGTTACCAAGGGATGTAAGGGTAATATCAAATTGAAAGGAAATAAAACATACAATGTGGCAAAAATTAGTGATAAGCAGAGATTAAGAAAGTTCAAAAACCAACAAAAGCTGACCAATAAAAGAATACAAAGGGAGAAAATAAACTGAGGTCAAACTAGCAAGTAACATAGCATTGGACAGTAAGAGTGAGTTAAAACTTATAAAAGGGAAGAAAGAGTCTAAAGTGACTGTAGGCCTCTTAGGCAGTGAGGTTAGTGAAATATTAGGGAACCAAAATATAGCAGAAGAGTTGAAAAAATACTTTGCACCAGTCTAATCAAGGGTTTAAAAGAGAGGTGAAAATCAAAACAATTAGTATCTCTAGAGAAAAAGTGCTAGGGAAGCTAATGGGGCAAAAGGCTGATCTATCCCCTGAATAATGGATAGCATCGGTGGATTTTAAAGGAAGTAACTGCAGAGATAGTGGATGTACTGGT
Source organism: Chiloscyllium plagiosum (assembly GCF_004010195.1). Classification (NCBI taxonomy): domain Eukaryota; kingdom Metazoa; phylum Chordata; class Chondrichthyes; order Orectolobiformes; family Hemiscylliidae; genus Chiloscyllium; species Chiloscyllium plagiosum. The sequence continues at coordinate 90,532,503 of NC_057717.1, read as the reverse complement.
AATAATCTTCCAAGAACTCTTAGATTCTGGAAAAGTCCCAGAGGATTGAAAAACTGCCAATGTGACTCTTTTTGAATAAAAGGGAAGTCAAAAAAAAACTGTGAAAAATATAGGCCAGTTTACTTAGCATCTGTTATTTGAAAATGTTGGAGTCTATAATAAAAGATGTACTAGCAAAGGATTTAGAAATGGATACTCATATCAAGCAGTGTCCTCATGGCTTCATGAAGGAGAGATTATAGAATCACAGATTCCCTGGAATGCAGAAGCAGGTCATTTGGCCCACCAAGTCCACACCGATCCTCCAAAGAGCATCCTATTCCAACCCACCTTCCTATCCATGTAACCCTGCATTTTCCTGGTGAATCCACCTAGCCTGCACATCCCTGGACACTATGGGCAATTTAGCATGGCTAAGAAATCTAACCTGCATATCGTTAGACTGTGGGGAGAAACCAGAGCACCTGGAGGAAATCCACACAGATGCGGGAAGAATGAGCAAACTCACACAGACAGTCACCCGAGGTTGGAGTCAAAACTGGGTCCCTGGTGCTGTGAGGCAGCATGCTAACCACTGAGCCATCATGCCACTCAACACACCTGACAACTTTCTTACTTTTCCTTGTGGAGGTAATTGGCAAGTGGATAATGGGAAACCAGTAGATACAATATTTTGGAATTCCAAAGGACATTTAATAAAGAACCACACATAAGACTGCTTCATAGTGGGCGGCACGGTGGCTCAGCGGTTAGCACTGCAGTCTCACACCACCAAGGACCTGGGTTTGATTCCTACCTCAGGCGACTGTCTGTGTGGAGTTTTCACATTCTCCCCATGTCTGCGTGGGTTTCCTCCGGGTGCTCTGGTTTCCTCCCATAATCCAAAGATGTGCACGTCAGGTGAATTGGACATGTTAAATTGCTCATAGTGTTCGATGCATTAGTCAGGGGTAAATATAGGGTAGGGGAATGGGTCTGGGTGGGTTACTCTCCAGAGGGTCTGTGTGGACTTGTTAGGCCACAGGGCCTGTTTCCATATTGTAGGGAATCTAATCTAATGGTTTAGGGATAATATATTAATCTGAATTGAGGATTGGATAACAAATTGAAACACAGAAAATAGGAGCAAGAATATGTTCCTCAGCTCTTCAAGTATGTTCTACCATTCCATATGGTCATGGCTGGTCATCCCTGTTACTGCTTTCTCTCCATACCCTTTGACCCCTTTCGCCAAAGAACTAAGATAGAGTGTGGCAAGGGGGGGAGCTTGCAGGGGGTGGTGTTCCCAAGTAACTGCTGCCCTACTCCTGCTAGGTGGAAGTGGTCACAGGTTTGCACAGTGCTTGGTGAATTTAGACAGTGTGTCTTGTCGATAGTCCACACTGTTGCCACATTGCATTGGCGGTCGAGGGTGCCATTCAAGCAGCTGCTTTGACCTAGATGATGTCAGATTTCCTTAGTGTTGTTGGAGCTGCATCTATCCAGGCAAGTGGGCAGTATTCCATCAGACACTTGACTTGCATCTTGTAGGTGGTGAACAGGATGTCAGGAGATGAGTTGCTCACTGCAGGATTCCTAGATTCTGACCTGCTCTGGTAACCATTATATTTATTTGGTGAGTCCAGTTCAAGTCCTGGTTAGTGGCAACCCCAAGGATTTTGCTGATGGGATTCGGTGATTGTGATGCCGTTGAAAATTAAAGTGTGATTATGAGATTTCCTGTCTCTGGAGCTGGCCATTGCCTGCATTCGTGTGTAGCCTGATTTAACTTGACGCTTTCAGCCGGAGCTTCGAAACAGTATGTTCTGATATAGCTCAATAGTTCCGTCCCCATGCGATCCCGCATTGTAAGAAAATCGCATTATAAACACCTCCATTTAAACTAATTGGACCAGAATCACATTATCGCCAATTCAGGTAAGGGAAGTTGGCATTCTACAAATAATGGTCTAAATTCTTCAATCTCATTAGAGCCAATTTGCATTGAAGAAATGCACGTTAAAGCAGAACCGACTGTATTGTCAGTGTTATTCTTTTTAAAAGAAAGGGTTAGTGGTGTGAAAGGGCAGAGTTATTTTGTAAAAGGGTTTTATTGCCCGAGGGCAGTACTGTTAATGGTAAGGGGTAACATTGTTAATGTTAAGGGGCACTGTCATTAGTGTTAATGGTCTATGCTATTGACGTCAAAAGGCAGTGTTATTGGTATTATAGGGCAGGGTTTTTGGTGGTTGAGGGCAGAGTTATTGGTGTGAAAGGCAGTGTACTTTTCGTGAAAGGGCAGTGTTATTGATATTGAAGGACGCTGTCATTCCTGTTCAAGGGCAGTGTTATTGCAGTTAAAGGGCAGTTTTGTTGCTGTACAGAGGCAGTGATATTAGCAGTGAACATGTTATTCAAGGGGAGTGCATTGACATCGAAGGGCACTGTCACTCCTGATCAAGGGCTGTATTATTTGAGTTAAAGGATTGTTAAATGGCAGTTTTATTGTTGTTCAAAAGCAGCAGTATTGCTGTTCAAAGACAGCATTATTGATGATGAAGAATGATGTTATTGATGAAATGGGACAAAATTGGAAATGTTAAATGGAACCATTATTCTTGATTATTGTTAAAAAATCATACAACATCGGGTAATAGTACACAGGTTTATTTGTAAATACAAGCTTTCAAAGTCCTGCTCCTACATCAGGTAGCTGTTCAGGTAGGTAAAAACATTCTTGTTTATTGGCAGTGTTACTGGTGTGTGAGTACAGTGTGGTTGGCATTAAAGGGCAGTGTTATTGGTGAGAAAGGGCAGTGTTACTGGTGAGAAAAGGCAGTGTCATTAATGTGTGAGGACAGTGTTATTGATGTGTGAGGACAGTGTTATTGGTGTGAAAGGGCAGTGTTATTGTTGTGGGAGGACAGTGTTATTGGTGTGAAAGGGCAGCGTTATTGGTGTGAAAGGGCAGCATTATTGGTGTCAAAGGACAGCGTTATTAATGTGAAAGGGCAGCGTTATTGATGTGAAAGGGCAGCATTATTGGTGTGAAAGGGCAGTGTTATTGATGTGAAAGGGCAGTGTTATTGGTGTGAAAGGGCAGTGTTATTGTTGTGAAAGGGCAGTGTTATTGATGTGAAAGGGCAGTATTACTGGTGTGAAAGGACCGTGTTACTGGTGTGAAAGGGCAGTGTTATTGGTCTGAAAGGAGAGTGTTATTGGTGTGAAAGAACAGCGTGATTGGTGTGAAAGGACAGTGTTATTGGTGCAAAATGACAGCATTATATGTGTGTGAGGGCAGTGTTATGGGTGTATAAGGACAGTGTTATTGGTGTGTGAGGACAGTGTTATCGGTATATAAAAAGTGTTATTGGTACAAAAGGGCAGTGTTATTGGTGTGAAAAGACAGCATTATTGGTGTGAAAGGACAGTGTTTTTTTTGTGTGAAAGGACCATGTTATTGGTGTGAAAGTGCAGTGTTATTAGCATATAAGGGCTGCATTACTGGTGTGCAAGGGCAGCATTATTGATGTCTGGGGGTGGTATTGTTGATAAAGGACAGTATTATTGGCATGAAAAGAGAGAGTTATTGTTATTGCAGTGTGAGGACAGCATTATTGGTCTGTGGGGACAGTGTGATAGGTGTGTGAGGATGGTGTTATTGATGTGAAAAGACAGTGTTATTGGTGTGAAAGGTCAGTGTTATTGATGTGAAAGGGCAGTGTTATTGGTGTGAAAGGGCAGCATTACTGGTATGAAAGGGTAGCGTTATTGGTGTGAAGGGGCAGTGTTCTTGGTGTGATAGTGCAGCGTTATTGGTGTGAAGGGGCAGCGTTATTGGTGTGAATGGTCAATGTTATTGGTGTGTAGCGGCAGCGTTATTGGTGTGAAAGGGAAGCGTTAT
>NC_057717.1:90526852-90528215 GCF_004010195.1 Chiloscyllium plagiosum | reverse complement strand
TGAAAGGGCAGTGTTATTGGTGTGAAACGGTAGTGTTATTGGTGTGAAAGTGCAGTGTTATTGATGTGAAAGGGTAGCGTTATTGGTGTGAAAGGGCAGCATTATTGGTGTGAAAGGGTAGTGTTATTGGTGTGAAAGTGCAGTGTTATTGATGTGAAAGGGTAGCGTTATTGGTGTGAAAGGGCAGCATTATTGGTGTGAAAGGGTAGTGTTATTGGTGTGAAAGGGCAGTGTTCTTGGCGTGAAAGGGCAGCGTTATTGGTGTGAAAGGTTAGTGTTATTGGTGTGAAAGGGCAGTGTTCTTGGTGTGAAAGGGTAGCGTTATTGGTGTGAAAGGTCAGCGTTATTGGTGTGAAAGGGCAGCGTTATTGGTGTGAAAGGGCAGCGTTATTGGTGTGAAAGGGCATCGTTATTGGTGTGAAAGGGCAGTGTTATTGGTGTGAACGGGCCATGTTATTAATGTGTGAGGACAGAGTTATTGGTGTCATTATGACATGGGTTAAACCCCTTTGCTAATTTAAACCAGCAACAAAGCAAAGATTCACCTCGTGCTGTAATCAGTTAAAATTTGAGAGAGAAAGAACTGTCCCAGAGGTCACTATTTGAAGTAAAAAGTAACAACTTTATTCTTTAAGTCCAACAGCGAATATTAAACCCAACAGCTATTTACTGCTTTGTAGATTTTCCTCCGTAGATTCTCTCCAGGTCAGCCTTGATATTCTGCTGCGCAAATTCCCCACAGACTAGTACCTTTCAGAGAGCTCTTCAGCTACATGTGTTGGTCTTTGGCAGTTCTCCCCCTAACTGTTCAAAATGTCTGTTTTTGTACCGCAATACATCAGATTGTTCCATTGGTTTAAATGCTATCAAAATATTAAATTCAAATTTGATTGGAGTTTTGTATCTTGGGGCATAGTTTAAACTGACTGACCAAATTCTAATTTGTTCTTGTTTCATAGTAACCCAGCTGCTGCAATTTGTTTCAACCAAAAGCTACATTGTTACCTTTTTCTGCACTCTCTGTGATTTGTTAGTCCTTACTAGCTTTTCAACTCTCTTAAAGGTACAGTGCATCTCTACACCTTCATAACAGTGTGAACGGGCAGTGTCATTGGTGTGAAAGGGCAGTGTTATTGGTGCAAAACGACAGTGTTATTGATGTGTGAGGACAGTGTTATGGGTGTATGAAGACAGTGTTATTGGTGCAAAAGAACAGTGTTATTGGTGCAAAAGGATAGTGTCATTGTTATGAAAGGGCAGTATTATTGATGTGCAAGGCAATGTTTTTGGTGTGTAAAGACAGCATTATTTTTGTGAAAGTTTTTTTTGTGTGAAAGGACCGTGTTATTTGTGTGAAAATGCA
>NC_057717.1:90520559-90526352 GCF_004010195.1 Chiloscyllium plagiosum | reverse complement strand
AACACTGTCTTCACACACCAACAACACTGTCCTCACACACAACACTGTCCTCATACACCAACAACACTGTCCTCACACACCAACACTGTCCTCACACATCAATAACACTGTCCTCACACATCAATAACACTGTCCTCACACACCAACAAAACTGTCCTCACACACAACAACACTGTCCTCACACACCAACACTGTCCTCATACACCAACACTGTCCTCACACACCAACACTGTCCTCATACACCAACAACACTGTCCTCACACACCAATAACACTGTCCTCACACACCAACAACACTGTCCTCACACACCAACAACACTGTCCTCACACACCAATAACACTGTCCTCACACACAACACTGTCCTCACACACCAACAACACTGTCCTCATACACCAACAACACTGTCCTCACACACCAACAACACTGTCCTCATACACCAACAACACTGTCCTCATACACCAACAACACTGTCTTCACACACCAACAACACTGTCCTCACACATCAATAACACTGTCCTCACACACCAATAACACTGTCCTCACACACCAACAACACTGTCCTCACACATCAACAACACTGTCCTCACACACCAATAAAACTGTCCTCACACACAACATCAACAACACTGTCCTCACACACCAATAAAACTGTCCTCACACACAACAACTGTCCTCACACACCAACAATACTGTCCTCACACACCAACACTGTCCTCATACACCAACAACACTGTCCTCACACACCAATAACACTGTCCTCACACACCAACAACACTGTCCTCACACACCAACAACACTGTCGTCACACACCAACAACACTATCCTCACACACCAACACTGTCCTAACACACCTATAACATTGTCCTCACACATCAACACTGTCCTCCCACACCAACAACTCTCCTCACACACCATTAACTTTGTCCTCACACACCAACACTGTCCTCACACACCAACACTGTCCTCACACATCAACAACACTGTCCTCACACACCAATAACACTGTACTCACACACCAACAACACTGTCCTCACACACCAATAACACTGTCCTCACACACCAACAACACTGTCCTGGTGTGTGAGGACAGTTTTGTTCTTAATGGGCAGTGTTATTGATATTAAATGAAAGTGTTTTACATTACTGGATAGCGTTTTTGATTTTTAAGGGCAGAGTTTTTGGTGCTCAAGAAGTGCTATTGATGCACAGGGCAGCATTGTTGCTTCTAAAGGACAGTGTTTTTTTTATGTTAGAAGGCAGCTTTATTGATGGTAAGCGGTAGTGTTATTGATCAAAAAGGGCAGCATTATTGATGATAGAGGGCATGGATATTGATGTTAAACAATAGTGTTATTCATTTTAACGCGTAGCATTACTGGTGTAAAGAGGTAGCATAATTGGTGTATCAGGGTAGTGTAATTGGTGTGAACGGACAGTGTTAGAGATGAAAGTGCAATATTATTAATGATTTAGGTCAGCAGTATTCATGTTAATTGGCAGCATTGTTAATGTGTTATTATTGATAATAAAGGACAGTGTTATTGCTGTTTATCGGCAATGCTGTTCGTGTCAAAGGGCAGTGTTTATGTTGTTATATGGTTGCATTATTGGTATTACAGGGCAGAATTATTGGTATTCTAAGACAGTGTTATTGGTTAAAGATACTGTACTTGTTGTTCAAGGGCTGTGTTATTGATATTGAAGGGTAGTGTCATTCTGCTGAAGGGCAGTGTTATTGATGATATAGGGTGGCATTTTAAACATTAAATGAAAGCATTATTCCAGTCTATTGGCAGTGTTATTGGTGTGAAAGGGCAGTGTTATTGATATACGGCAGTGTTATTGATGATATAGAGCCGATTTTTAAATATTAAATGACAGTGTTATTGGTATTAAAGGGAAATATTATTGTTGTTAAAGGACAGTATTGGTGTTGATCAAAAGCAGCGATATTGATGAAAATGGGCAGTGTTATTGTTTTTAAAAGGCTGGCTAAATAGTGTTTGAGGTCAACATTATTAATGTTTAGGGGCAATGGTATATTGATGTAATGGACAATATTATTAATGTCAATGTGCATTATTGTTGTATAAGGCAGTATTATTACTGTGCAAGGGCAGTGTCATTAGTATAAATGGGCAGTGTTATTAGTGTGTAGGACAAGTGTCAAAGGGCAATATTATTAGTGTGTCGGGGTAGCATTACTGGTGTGAAACTGTAGCATTGTTGGTGTTAAAAAGCAGTATTTTAGGTGAAATAGGGCAGCATTATTGTTGATGTTAAAAGGGCAGTGTGAGTGATTTTAGAAGGCACTGTCGCTGGTGCTTATGGTTTAAAGGGCAATTCTTTTTCAGTTTTTCTCTAAATTTATTTGACAGTTTATATGAATCATCAGGTGTATTATTACTTTTCTGAATAATGGCTAAAGGCAACCATTCAACTGTTGCCATTCTGTTCCTGTACTGAGGAAGCTGGCCTGTTTTTGAGCAATAAGGCAGCACTTTTGGTGTCAAAGGGCAGTATTATTGGTGTGTAAGGACAGTGTCATTGGTGTAAAAGGATAGTATTACTGGTTTTCGGGAACAGCATTGTTAATAAAGGGCAGTGTTATTGGCATGAAAGGGCAGAGTTATTGGTGTTCAAGTGCAGTGTCATTGCTGTTAGAGGGCAGGATTATTAGTGTCAAAGGGTGGGATTATGGGTTTTAGAAAGCAGTGCTATGGGTTTTAAAGGGCAGCATTATTGATGTCAAAGGGCAATGTTATTAATATTGATGGTCATGGACCATGGACCCCAAAATCCCTCTGTTCCTCCCCACTGCCAAGAATCCTGCCTTTAACCCTGTATTTTGTATTCAAGTTCAACCTTCCAAAGTGAATGACTTGGCTCTTTTCCAGGTTGAACTCCATCTGCCCAGTTCTGCATCCTGTCAATGTCTCATTGCCACTTACAACGGCTCTCCCCACTGTCCACAACTCAACCAACCTTGGTGTTAAAAGGCAGCATTATTGATGTTAAAGGGCAGCATCTTTTGACGTTAATAGCAGTACTATTTGTGTTAAAGGACAATGTTGCTGGTGTGAAACAGCTGTGTCTTTGGTGTGAAAGTGCAGTGTTATTGATGTGTAAGAGCAGTGTTCTTGATGTCAATGAGCATTGTTATTGGTTTAAAACCACAGTGTTGTTGCTGTGAAAGTGCAGCAATATCAGTGCTAAAAGGCAGCATTACAGGTGTTAAAAGCAGAGGTACTGCTGTTAAATAGCTGTTTAAGTCATTGCTAAATTGCTACATTATTAAAAAGTGGCTACGTTATTGGCATGAATGCACAGTATTATTGGTGTAAAATGGTCATGTTATTGGTGTGAAAGGCCAGTCTTATTGATGTTAAAGGGCAGTGTTATTGATGTTGAATGGCAATGTTATTGGTGTGAAAGAGCAATGTATTTATATTAAAGGACAGTATTATTGCTGTTAAAAGGCAGAGTTATTGGTGTTGAAAGGCAGTGTTATTGATGTTGGAGGGCACTGTTATCTGTTATTGGTGTTAAGGATGGTGTTGGTGTTTAATGGAAACATTATTGATACTAAATGGTTGTGTTTTGGGGGTTTGATTGCAGTGTAATTTATGTCATGTTAATGTGCGTTTTTTAGGGAGAAACACCAATGTTAAATTGGCCTCCTCTGGTCATCTGCGGCATCACAGAGGCCAGTCTTCAGCCAACTCAATTCACTCTACATAATATCAAGAAACTATTGGAGGTACTGGAGACTGCAAAGACCATGGGGCTTGATAATATTCCAGCAAAAGTACTGAAGACTTGTTGCGCTCCCAGCCAAATGCTTCCAAAACACTGCAACAGTGGGAAAGTTCCCAATACATCCTGTTCACAAAAAAAACAGAACTATCCAAAAGGTCAATTCCTGCCCCATCGGTTTGCTCTCGATCACCAGCAAAATGATGGAAGCTGTCATCAACAGTGGCATCAAGCAGTAGTTACCTCTCGCTGATGCCCAGTTTAGATTCGGTTTGGGCCATTCCGCTGACCTCGTTATCCACAGTATAGCACAGCAGATCACCATTTCGCCCATAGAGAACAGGTTCATGGGTAATCCAGTCAATCCCATTTCCCTCACTCTGTACCATCAGTTTATAGTCTGTAAGTATCCATCTAATCTCCATCCAAAATCATTCTTAATTTCCTCTTCTTCACAGAAGCAAGCTCCAGGTCATCACAGCTGACAGTGTAAGTAAGACTTTTCCTCAGATCCTCCCTCAGATTCTCACCTAAGCCTTAACTCTGCACCTCTGCATATTCTAATGAGAGCAGCTTTCATTTACTGGTCCCATGTAAACCCTCAGATTTACACATATGCTCTTTCAAATCACCCCTCGTCATCTCTTGCCCCTCAAGGAAGACAATCCCAGCTTCTTAAATCTATCATTGCAGGCAAGATCCCTTATTCCTGCATTCATTCTGGTTCATCTTCTCTGCTCCCTCCCATGAGGATGTGTTACATAAACAAGTTGTATTTGAAACCAGTCGTAGACAAGTTAGGGTTATGGCAGACTCGGAAACGGGAAGCAGAGTAAGGCAGGAAAGCAGTTAAGATACCAGTTAAGATACTTTCTAATTAAAACACTCAGAGACATTATGACACACCTCTGGAGTAGGTGGGCCTTAGATGAGATTAGATTCCCTGCAACGTGGAAACAGGCCCTTCAGCCCAACAAGTCCACACCCACCCTCCAAAGAGCAACCCACCCAGACCCATTCCCCTACACCGAACACTACGAGCAATTTAGCATGGCCAATTCACCTAACCTGCACATCTTTGGACTGTGGGAGGGAACCGGAGCACCCAGAGGAAACCCACACAGACAAACGGAGAATGTGCAAACTCTACACAGACAGGAATTGAACCCGGGTCCCTGGCGCTGTGAGGCAGCAGTGCTAACCACTAAGCCATCATGCCGCCCCATGGCATGTCTTGAACCCATGCCTCCTAGCTCCGAGGTATGAACACTAACACTGTGCCACAGGATGCCTTCACGCATGCAGTTAATAATTTGCAGTTGATCTGGATCAATTGTGCAATTATGGAAATGTAATGTAATACATATAAAAGTGCAAAGCTTGTGTTAGCAGGAGCAATAAACAATATAGACACATGATGAAGAGAATGGAATGAGACAGGGAAACTTGGTCACTTGGGATTAATAGCAGTTCAGCAATTTCACTGGTAATAGAATGTGGAAACAGACAATAACGCGAAGACTCATACCAGGCAGCGTTTTGGGTGTCGATGATCAGGTGGTTACTGTGGCTTGGAACACAGTGGGCAGCCCTCACCCGTGTGCACTTCTCACTTCCAGACTTTGAAAGGGAATTATGTGCACTGCAGAGAATAGCCCAGTGCCCCAAAAGAGTACAATGAGAAGGGAAGAGAAGAGAAACTAAAATCAAACAAAGAACTGCAGATACTGGATATCTGAAACAAAAACCAGATATTGCTGGAGAAACTCAACAGATCTTGCAGCATCTGTGGACAGAGAAACAGAGTTAATATTTCGGGTCCAGTGACCTTCTTAAGAACAGATAGCATCTGATCACAACTGATAGGGAGAAGTGGTATTCATCTACCTCACTCCCTCCCCCCGCACCTGTTACAAGATGGGCAGCACGGTGGCACAGTGGTTAGCACTGCTGCCTCACAGCGCCAGAGACCTGGGTTCAATTCCTGCCTCAGGCAATTGTCTGTGTGGAGTTTGCACATTCTCCCCGTGTCTGCGT
>NC_057717.1:90514707-90518409 GCF_004010195.1 Chiloscyllium plagiosum | reverse complement strand
TATTGTGTTCAATTCTGGTCACCTCATTATAGGAAGGATATGGAAGCTTTAGAGAGGGTGCACAGGAAATTTACCAGGATACTGCCTGGACTGAAGGGCAATGTCTTATGAAGAAAGGTTGAGGGAGCTAAGGCGTTTCTCACTGAGGCAAAGAAGGATGAGAGGTGACTTGATAGAAATGTACAAGATGTTGACAGGCATAGATAGAGTGGATAACCAGAGACTTTTTCTCATGGCAGAAATGGCTACCACTAGGGAGCATAATTTTCAGGTGATTGGTGGAAGGTTTAGGGGCGATGTCAGAGGTAGGTTCTTTACACAGAGAGTGGTGAATGCGTGGAATGCACTGCCAGCAGTGGTAGTAAAGTTAGATATATTAGGGACATTTATGAGGCTCTTGAATAGGCACATGGTTGATAGTAAAGGTTAATTAGATGTTAGAGTAGGACTAACATCGAGAGCTGAAGGGCCTGTACTGTGCTGTGGAAAAAAAAAACAAAACAAAAGTAATATCTGTGGCAATTTATACTAATAGAGACTTTTAACAGCAGGCAAAAAACATAAAGTTAGACTTTCAGGGCCAAATAGCATTTTCAGCACTTGTTAATAATCAGGTGACTTTTGAAAATGCTGTCATATCTCATTGGATAAGATTTAATGTTTCTCACACCTGTGAGCAGAATGGACAAAGTTCTCACTGATTAAATGATTTCACTGATAGTTTCTTCAGGGACCGAACAGTCCACAGTACAGTATGTTTTGGAGCACTAAAGATTGCAACTTCAGCATTTCTCTGTTTGCCTACATTTGTGTTAAATCCTGAAGCTCCTGTCAGATTCACAGAGGTAGTAAAAGGAATGCTTACATTTCTATATCACTTTTTATGACCATCGGAAATCCTGAAAGACTTTACAGACAATGAAGGTGTTGTAAAGTGTGAAATGCAGTTAACAAATTGCATACAGCAAACACCCGCAAACACTATGTGATCATGATCAGATAATCTAATTTTGTGAATTCAGTTGAGGGATACATATTGGCTGGAGCAGCAAGGAGAACTTCTCTATTCTTATTGAAAATAAGATTATGGGATCTTTTGTATGGCTAGTCTAGTTTCTGGTCCATGGTAACCCCAGGATGTTTGGGCGGCATGGTGGCTCAGTGGTTAGCACTGCTGCCTTACAGTGTCAGGGACCTGGGTTCAATTCCAGCCTTGGGTGACTGTTTATGTGGAGTTTGCACATTCGCCCCACGTCTGCATGGATTTCCTCCTACAGTCCAGAGATGTGCAGGTCAGGTGAATTGGCCGTGCTAAATTGCCCATAGTGTTAGGTGCATTAGTCAGAATGAAATGGGTTTGCGTGGGTTACTCTTCGAAGGGTCAGTGTGGACTTGTTGGGTCGAAGGGCCTGTTTCCACACTGTAGGGAATCTAATCTAATCCCAATAGTTTGGGTTCACTGATGATAATGCCATTGAATGTGAAGACACTTTATGAAGAGAATCCACTCTCACTCATAAGCCAAAGTTTACTCCATGCATCTTAACATACTTTCCTATCTGTCTTTGTGACATCTGCAAATTTAGTCAGCATGCCTTCAATCCTCTCGTTGAACGCATTTATATAAATTGTTAAAAGTTGAGAGCTTAGCACAGACCCCTACTGGGCTGCACTCATAACAATATGAAAAAGATTCATTTATGCATCTACTGACTACCCAATTTCTACCAGAGCTATCTCCTATATCGCAAGCTCCTATTTTGCACAATATCTTTTTTACATCAACCTCATCAAATGCTTTCTGGACATCCGAGTACAGTATATCAGTGGGCTTCCCTTTATCAACAGTGTAACTAATTGCACCAATTCCAATGAATTGGTTGAACAGGATTTCCCTTTCATGCTGATTTTTCCTGATTACCTTTAACTTTTCCACATGCTCAGTTATAACCTCCTTAATGTTCAATTCAGATAGCTTCCCCATGACAGTTGTCAAGCCTACTACCTTATACTGTCTTCTTCCTCCATCTCGTCTTGAATAGAGCAATTACATTTGCTACTTTCCAATCTAATGGAAATTGTTTAGACCCTTAGAGAGTTTGGAAAACTGACACCAACATCTCTGCTATTTCATTATTCACCTCTTTTAAGGTACTAAGATAGAGTTAATCAGGACCTGGAGATTTGTCAACTCACAGTTCCATCAGTTTGTTCAATACCACTTCCTTACTGAGTAAAGTTTCACTGAGTTCCCCTCTTCGTTCAACTTCCTGACTTAGACATATCACTGGGAAAGTTTTTTTATATCCTCAGTGGAGTCAGAAACAAACTATTTATTCCTTACATCCATCATTCATTGATTAACTACTATTAACACTCTATTCTCACCTTCTAACATACCAACACTCACTTTACTTACTCCTTTTTTTAGGTATCTATGGAAACTCTCTGCTATCTGTTTTTACATTTCTAGCCCCTTCTTCTCATGCTCTAATTTATTAGCTCTAATGAACCTTATGGTCATTCTCTGCTGTTCATTTTATTCTGACCAGTCACCTTTGCACAATGAGATGCTTTATTTCTTTAAGTTTGATGCTGTCCATCACTTCTTTAGTTAACCGCAGATGGTAGGTTACACTTTTTCTTTCTCACAGAAATGTACTTATTATGAGTATTCTTAAATATCCCTCTCCAGTGTCTGCCATTGCTTCTGTACATATTTCTGTAAGTTTCCCATCCCAGGTCATTTCAGCTAGCTCAGATTTCATGCATGCATAATTGCTGTTTTTTAGTAAAGTTTAAAATTTTAGTCTTAGATCCACTCCTCTCTTGCAAGCAAGATGTAAAATTCAATCTTGTTATGATCATTGTTATATAAAGATGTCATTACTCTGAGGTCATTAATTAATCCTGTCATGTTATATAACACTGAGTCTAGTCTTGCCTGCTCTCTAATTGGTTCCAGAATGTGCTGTTATTAAAAAAAAACTACCTCAAAATCACTCAATGGACTCTTTATTGAGGCTCCTGTTACTGGTATGATTTGTCCAGTTTAAATGTAGATTTAAATCATACAAAGTCAATGCCATCTCTTTGTTACACTAATGTAATATTTCTTCTTGTATGATTCACCTTATGCTGTAGTTAACATAATGGGGCCTATAGACTACTTTAAATCTTAATGTCTTTCCCCTACCTTATCTCATTTCCACTCAAACTAATTCAACATTCTTATCTCTCAAGCCAATGTCATCTCTAACTGTTGCTCAGAACACTATCTCAGGTTAGGAATTCCACAATTCCACATTTACACACATTCCTGTTCTCCTTGAATGTCATTTTTGTCTCAGCGTTCATAACACACATCCTACAGAGATGTCTGTGTAATCGCTTGAGAGATCATATTCATGTACTTCACTGTGCGCTTCTGATTCAGTTACTTTCTTGCACTACAATACTGCAACATTCACCCTGTTATAATGCACCATTCACTGTGTAATTCTGCACCATTCACCCTGGAATACTGCACCATTCACCGTTTAATACTGCACCATTCACCCTGCAATACTGCACCATTCACCATGTAATTATGTACCATTCACCCTCTTATAATGCACCATTTACTGTGTTATACTGCACCATTCACCCTGCAATACTGCACCATTCACCATGTAATACTGCACCATTCACCCTGTTATAATG
>NC_057717.1:90489652-90508677 GCF_004010195.1 Chiloscyllium plagiosum | reverse complement strand
AATACTGCACCATTCACTGTGTAATACTGCACCATTCTCTGTGCAATACTGCACCATTCACTGTGTAATACTGCACCATTCTCTGTGCAATACTGCACCATTCACTGTGTAATACTGCACCATTCTCTGTGCAATACTGCACCATTCACTGTGTAATACTGCACCATTCTCTGTGCAATACTGCACCATTCACTGTGTAATACTGCACCATTCTCTGTGCAATACTGCACCATTCACTGTGTAATACTGCACCATTCTCTGTGCAATACTGCACCATTCACTGTGTAATACTGCACCATTCTCTGTGCAATACTGCACCATTCACTGTGTAATACTGCACCATTCTCTGTGCAATACTGCACCATTCACTGTGTAATACTGCACCATTCTCTGTGCAATACTGCACCATTCACTGTGTAATACTGCACCATTCTCTGTGCAATACTGCACCATTCACTGTGTAATACTGCACCATTCTCTGTGCAATACTGCACCATTCACTGTGTAATACTACACCATTCACCAAGTAATACTGCACCAGTCACCCTGTTATAATGCACCATTCACTGTGTAATACTGTACCATTCACACTGTAATACTGCACCATTCACTGTGTAATACTGTACCATTCACCCTGTAATACTGTACCATTCACACTGTAATACTGCACCATTCACTGTGTAATACTGCACCATTCACCCTGTAATACTACACCATTCACTGTGTAATACTGCAGCATTCACTGTGTAATACTACACCATTCACCAAGTAATACTGCACCATTCACCCTGTAAGACTGCACCATTCACTGTGTAATACTGCACCATTCACCCTGCAATACTGCACCATTCACTGTGTAATACTGCACCATTCTCTGTGCAATACTGCACCATTCACTGTGTAATACTACACCATTCACCCTGTAATACTGCACCAGTCAGTGTGTAATACTGCACCATTCACTGTGTAATACTGCACCATTCTCTGTGCTATACTGCACCATTCACCGTATGATACTGCACCATTCACCCTGTAATACTGCACCATTCAGTGTGTAATGCTCTACCATTCACCATGTAATAGTACACTATTCACTGTGCAATACTACGCCATTCATCCTGTAATACTGCACCATTCACTGTGTACAACTGCACCATTCACCCTGTAATACTGCAGCATTCAGTGTGTAATACTGCACCATTCACTGTGTAATACTACACCATTCACCAAGTAATACTGCACCATTCACCCTGTAAGACTACACCATTCACTGTGTAATACTGCACCATTCACCATGAAATACTGCACCATTCACCCTGTAAGACTACACCATTCACTGTGTAATACTGCACCATTCACCCTGTATTACTGCACCATTCACTGTGTAATACTGTACCCTGTAATACTGTACCAATCACCATGTAATACTGCACCATTCACCCTGTAATACTACACCATTCACCATGAAATACTGCAGCATTCACTGTGTAATACTTCACCATTCACCCTGTAATAATGCACCATTCACCCTGTAATACTGTACCATTCACCCTGTAATACTGTACCACCATCCCTGTAATACAGTACCAATCACCCTGTAATACTGCAGCATTCAGTGTGTAATACTGCACCATTCACTGTGTAATACTACACCATTCACCATGAAATACTGCATCATTCACTATGTAATACTGTACCATTCACACTGTAATACTGCACCATTCACCCGGAAATATTGTACCATTCACCCTGTAATACTGCACCAATCACCCTGTAATACTGCACCATTCACTGTGTAATACTACACCATTCACCCTGTAATAATACAACATTCACTGTGTAATATTGCGCCATTCACCATGTAATACTACACCATTCACCCTGTAATACTGTATCATTCACACTGTAATACTGCACCATTCACTGTGTAATACTGTACCATTCACCCTGTAATACTGTACCAATCACCCTGTAATACTGCAGCATTCAGTGTGTAATACTGCACCATTCACTGTGTAATACTACACCATTCACCATGAAATACTGCACCATTCACTGTGTAATACTGCACCGTTTACACTGTAATACTGCACCATTCACCCTGTAATACTACAACATTCCCCGTGTAATATTGCACCATTCACCATGTAATACTACACCATTTACCCTGTAATACTGTATCATTCACACTGTAATACTGCACATTCACTGTGTAATACTGTACCATTCACCCTGTAATACTGTACCAATCACCCTGTAATACTGCAGCATTCAGTGTGTAATACTGCACCATTCACCCTGTAATACTACACCATTCACTGTGTGATACTGCACCAATCACCCTGTAATACTACACCATTCACTATGAAATACTGCACCATTCATTGTGTAATACTGCACCATTCACACTGTAATACTGCACCATTCACCCTGAAATACTGCACCATTCACACTGTAATACTGCACCATTCACTGTGTAATACTACACCATTCACCATGAAATACTGCACCATTCACTGTGTAATACTGCACCATTCATTGTGTAATACTGCACCATTCACACTGTAATACTGCACCATTCACCCTGTAATACTACACCATTCACTGTGTGATACTGCACCAATCACCCTGTAATACTACACCATTCACTATGAAATACTGCACCATTCACTGTGTAATACTGCACCATTCACACTGTAATACTGCACCATTCACCCTGAAATACTGCACCATTCACACTGTAATACTGCACCATTCACTGTGTAATGCTGTACCATTCATTGTGTAATAATGCACCATTCACCCTGTAAAACTACACCAGTCAGTGTGTAATACTGCACCATTCACTGTGTAATACTACACCATTCACCATGTAATACTGCACCATTTACCCTGTAAGACTACACCATTCACCCTGTAATACTGTACCATTCACCATGAAATACTGCACCATTCACCCTGTAAGACTACACCATTCACTGTGTAATACTGCACCATTCACCCTGTAATACTGCACCATTCACACTGTAATACTGCACCATTCACCCTGAAATACTGCACCATTAACACTGTAATACTGCACCATTCACTGTGTAATACTGTACCATTCATTGTGTAATACTGCACCATTTACCCTGTAATACTGCAGCATTCACTGTGTAATACTGCACCATTCACTGTGTGATACTGCACCAATCACTGTGTAATACTACACCATTCATCATGAAATACTGCACCATTCACTGTGTAATACTGCACCATTCACACTGTAATACTGCACCATTCACCCTGAAATATTGTACCATTTACCCTGTAATACTGTACCAATCACCCTGTAATACTGCAGCATTCAGTGTGTAATACTGCACCATTCACTGTGTAATACTACACCATTCACCATGAAATACTGCACCATTCACTGTGTAATACTGCACTGTTTACACTGTAATACTGCACCATTCACCCTGTAATACTACAGCATTCACCGTGTAATATTGCACCATTCACCATGTAATACTACACCATTCACCCTGTAATACTGTACCATTCACACTGTAATACTGCACCATTCACTGTGTAATACTGTACCATTCACCCTGTAATACTGTACCATTCACCCTGTAATACTGGACCATTCACTGTGTAATACTGCACCATTCACTGTGTAATACTACACCATTCACTGTGTAATACTGCACCATTCACCCTGTAATAATGCTATACCAATCACCCTGTAATACTGCAGCATTCAGT
Organism: Chiloscyllium plagiosum; assembly: GCF_004010195.1. Classification (NCBI taxonomy): domain Eukaryota; kingdom Metazoa; phylum Chordata; class Chondrichthyes; order Orectolobiformes; family Hemiscylliidae; genus Chiloscyllium; species Chiloscyllium plagiosum. The sequence goes on along the minus strand of NC_057717.1, from coordinate 90,504,924 downwards.
GTGTAATCCTGAACCATTCACTATGTAATACTACGCCATTCACCATGTAATACTGCACCATTCACCCTGTAATACTACACCATTCACTGTGTGATACTGCACCAATCACTGTGTAATACTACACTATTCACCCTGAAATATTGCACCATTCACACTGTAATACTGCACCATTCACTGTGTAATACTGTACCATTCATTGTGTAATACTGCACCATTCACCCTGCAATACTACACTATTCAGTGTGTAATACTGCACCGTTCACCCTGTAATACTGTACCATTCACTATGTACGACTGCACCATTCACCGTGTAATAGAGTCATACAATCATGGAGATGTACAGCATGGAAACAGAACCATTGGTCAAACTTGCCCATGCTAACCAGATATCCCAACCCAATCTAGTCCCAGCTGTCAGCACCCGGCCTATATCTCTCCAAAATCTTACTATTCATTATTCCACCCAAATGCCTTTTAAATGTTGCAATTGTACCAGCCTCCACCACTTCCTCTGGCAGCTCATTCCATACACGCACCACCCTCTGTGTGAGAAAGTTGCCCCTTAGGTCACTTTTATATCTTTCACCTCTCACCCTAAACCTATGCCCTCTAGTTCTGGATATCCCCACCCCAGGGAAATGACTTTGTCTATTTATCCTATCCATGCCCCTCATAATTTTGTAAATTTCTATAAGTCACCCCACATCCTCTGATGCTCCAGGGAAAACAGCTCCAGCCTGTTCAGCCTCCCCCTATAGCTCAAATCCTCCAACCCTGGCAACATCCTTGTAAATCTTTTCTGAATCCTTTCAAGTTTCACAACATATTTCCAATAGGAAGGAGACCAGTATAGCACGCAATATTCCAACAGTGGTCTAACCAATGTCCTGCAACATGACCTCCTAACTCCTATACTCAATACTCTGACCAATAAAGGAAGGCATAACAAATGCCTTCTTCACTATCCTGTCTACCTGCGACTTCACTTTCAAGGAGCTATGAACCTGCACTCCAAGGTCTCTTTGTTCCGCAACACTCCCTAGACCTTACCATTAAGTGTATAAGTCCTGCTAAGATTTGCTTTCCCAAAATGCAGCACCTCGCATTTATCTGAATTAAACTCCATCTGCCACTTCTCAGCCCATTGCCCATCTGACCAAGATCCTGTTGTAATCTGAGGTAACCTTCTTCACTGTCCACTATACCTCCAATTTTGCTGTCATCTGCAAACTTAATAATTATACCTCTTATGCTCACATCCAAATCAATGCTGCACCATTCACTGTGTAATACTGCACCATTCACCCTGTAATACTGCACCATTCACCATGAAATACTGCGCCATTCACACTGTATTACTGCACCAATCACCTTGTGATACTGCATCATTCACCCTGTGATACTGCACCATTCACTGTGTAATACTACACCATTCACTGTCTAATATTGCACCATTCATCCTGTAATACTGCACTATTTACCTTCTGATACTACACCATTCACTGTGTAATACTGTACTGTTTACCTTGTAATACTGCACCATTCACCCTGTAATACTATACCATTCACCCTGTTACACTGTACCATTCACCCTGTAATACTGCCCCATTCACTGTGCAATACTACACTATTCACTGTGTAATACTGCACCATTCACCGTATAATACTGCACCATTCACTCTGGAATACTGCACCGTTCAGTGTGTAATGCTCTACGATTCACTGTGCAATAGTACACAATTCACTGTGCAATACTACACCATTCATCCTGTAATACTGCACCATTCACTGTGTAATTCTGCACCATTCACTGTGTAATACTACACCATTCACCCTGTAATACTGCACCGTTCACCCTGTAATACTGCACCATTCACCATGTAATACTGTACCATTCTCCCTGTAATACTGCCTCATTCACCGTGTAATGCTACACTATTCACTTTGTAATACTGCACCATTCACCCTGTAATACTGCACCATTCAGTGTGTAATGCTCTACCATTTATTGTGCAATAGTACACAATTCACTGTGCAATACTACACCATTCATCCTGTAATACTGCACCATTTATCATGTAATACTGCACCATTCACCCTGTCATACTGCACCATTTACACTGTAATACTGCACCATTCACACTGTAATACTGCACCATTCACCCAGTAATATTGCACCATTCACTGTGTAGTACTGCACCATTCACCATGTAATACTGCACAATTCACCCTGTAATACTGCACAATTCACCCTGTAATACTGCACGATTAACCCTGTAATACTGCACAATTCACCCTGTAATACTGCACCATTCACCCTGTAATACTGCACCATTCACCCTGTAATACTGCACCATTCACCGTGTAATACTGCACCATTCACTCTGCTATATGAGACAACTCATCCTGTAATGTCGTACCTGTCAGTTTGTCGTACAGCACCATTGACTCTGTAATGCTGCATTATTTGATCTGGTATAGTTAGATCTCAGTCGCTCATCGTGTACTGTCGCACCATCAGCTTTGTAATATTGCAACATTCGCTCTATAATTCTGCATCATTCACTTTATAATGTGGGGACACAGTCACATCTTGATCAGAGACCAGAAACCAAACACACAATCCTGATCTATCGAGGTATTTAACCAGCTTCACCAACCGCAGAGCTGTAAGTTTCAGGTAATTTCTTTGCGAGTGAGCAAACATTTGCCTCCTTTTGAAAAAACAGCCGTTTGAACACATGAGCTGTAGAGATTCCACCCCCCACCCCCGACCCCATCATAGAGCGAGCAGTTATCGAGCACATGTAGTTTGTGCTTCTCTGAAGATTTTACAGATCAGTTTTTGTGTAGGGGGTGACCAGTTGGAACAGGGGACGTGCTTCTTTCTTTGTGGGCAGGATTAGATTCCCAGCTGCCAATTCATCTCTGAGCTCTGGATCTCTCGACCGTGCTGATGCTCTTTACAATTTCCCCCAACTTCCCATTCTTCCTTTATTAATCCCTAAGTTAATTTTCTTTACCACTTCGAGTTGAGCAATAACTCCCTCCCTCGTACGTCAATGCTCTTTTCCCCTCTCCTAATCAGTCAAGAGGTTTTCAATGTGCCCACAGTTGTGAAATTAGCCTCCCCGGTGCAGTGACTGATTGTCTGTGTCAACATCTAAAACCAAGTAATTTTATTAAAGGGAAGAATGATTCGACATCCTACGTGTGGCTTCTGTCATATTGCCAATGCACGTGTTTACTTCAGCGCCCTATTCTGTCATGATTTATTGGGCAGTGTTCAAGGAGAGCTCCAGTACCATCGATCAAGAGTTGCAATACATCAGGAAACCAAAGAGGAAAGACTTTATATTGCTCCTCTTAAGATCATAGGAGCGTAAATAGGCTATTCAGCTCATTGGGTCCATTATTCAGTGAGATCATTACTGATCTGATCATCCTGAACTCCACTTTCCTCCCTTTTCCCAATAATCCTCAATTCCCTTCCTGGTTAAAATCTGTCCACCTCAGTCTTGAATATACTGAATAACCTAGCCTTGACAGCCCGCTGTGGTAAAGAATTCCACAGATTCACTCCCCTCTGAGAGAAGAAATTTTCCCTCTGCCTTAAATGGGCAACCTCGTATTCTGGGGCGATGCCCTTTGGTCATAGGCGGTCCCATAAGTGGAAACATCCTCTCCTCATCTACCCTATCAGAGAATCCCTAACATGTGAAAACAGACTATTTGGCACATTGAGTCAACACCAACCTTCCGAAGAGCATCAGTCCCAGACCTACCCTATCCCTGCATATCCCATAGCTAACCCACCTAGCCTACATATCCCTGGACACCATTGGCAATTTAGCATGGACAATCCATCTAACCTACACATCTTTAGGCAGTGGGAGGAAACCCATGCAGACACAGGAGAATGTGCAAACGCCACACAGACAGTTTCCCAAGGGTGGAACTGAATTCAGATCCCTGGCGCTGTGAGGCAGCAGTGCTAACCACTTAGATTGGATTCCCTACAGTGTGGAAACAGGCCCAAAAAGTCCACACCGACCCTCCGAAGAATAACCCACCCAGACCCATTTCCCTCTGACAAATACACCTAACACTCTGGGCAATTTAGCACGGCCAATTCACCTAACCTGCACATCTTTGGATTGTGGGAGGAAACCGGAGCACCCGGAGGAAACCCACGCAGACACGGGGAGAATGTGCAAACTCCACACTGACAGTTGCCCAATGCTGAAATCGATCCCAGGTTCCTGGTACTGTGAGGTAGCAGTGCTAACCACTGAGCCACCCCAAAATCCAGTCCCCTAAGAATCTCTCAATAACGTTTCAATAATGTTGTCTCTCATTTTTTTGAACACCAATTAGCACATACCCAACCTACTCAATTTCTCCACATAAGACAGTCCTTCCATTTTATTTTTCAAAGTGACTGTATTTTGTTTAGTCCACCCAGTTATACAATATATGCCATCAATACACAGCTCCACTAACTTCCTTGATTTTCTCTTCAGCTTTCTGGCCAAAGAAGTTTGCCTTGACAATGCTTGTGCAGTCTTCCTTTGCCCAGAACATTATAGTAATTGTTATGTACAGCAGCAATATAAGTGCTGTTCCTTCAGGTTTCCTGGCATAGTTAATCGCGTTTGGCGGCACGGTGGCACAGCGGTTAGCACTGCTGCCTCACAGCGCCAGAGACCCGGGTTCAATTCCCGCCTCAGGCGACTAACTGTGTGGAGTTTGCACGTTCTCCCCGTGTCTGCGTAGGTTTCCTCCGGGTGCTCCGGTTTCCTCCCACAGTCCAAAGATGTGCAAGTCAGGTGAATTGGCCATGCTAAATTGCCCGTAGTGTTAGGTAAGGGGTAAACGTAGGGGTATGGGTGGGTTGCGCTTCGGCGGGGTGGTGTGGACTTGTTGGGCCGAAGGGCCTGTTTCCACACTGTAAGTAATCTAATCTAAATCTAATCTTTGTTCACTGATCATCCACAGCTGAATCAGATTTATAGTCATCTAGAACAACTGTTTCATCCTGACAAAAATAACACCAAAAAACTGTGGACGCTGGGATTCAGAAACAAAAGCAGCTTTTCTGGAAAAACTCTGTAAGGTCTGGCAGCATCTGTGGAAAGAAAGCAGAGTTAATATGTTGGATCCAATGATCCTTCTTCAGAACCAGTTGTGCCAGACCTGCTAAATTTTTCCAGCAATTTCTATTTTTGTAACTGTTTCATTCTGAAGTGGCAGTGTCCAAATGTTTGCAAAGTAACCTGGATGGTATGAATCAAACTTGATTCTATGATAGTGCATATCACTGACATTGTCTGAACCACCAGGACACTTTCTGCGTTTACCAATTTGGCCACAACCATAACTAACACGTCCTCTCAGCTTTCTGGTTTTTCTCAATCTGGTGGGCAACTTGCCTGATGATGGACAATCCCTCCATGCCCGGGATTAGCCAAGTTCACCTTCTCTAAACAGCCTCCAATGCCAGTATGACTTCCCTTAGATAAGATACTCCATCCCTGACTCTGGGAGATGGGCGACTGACTGTGTGGAGTTTGCACGTTCTCCCCGTGTCTGCGTGGGTTTCCTCCGGGTGCTCCGGTTTCCTCCCACAGTCCAAACACGTGCAGGTCAGGTGAATTGGCCATACTAAATTGCCCGTAGTGTTAGGTAAGGGGTAAATGTAGGGGTATAGGTGGGTTGCGCTTCGGCGGGTCGGTGTGGACTTGTTGGGCCGAAGGGCCTGTTTCCACACTGTAATGTAATCTAAAAAAAATAACTTAACCACTTTCGAAGGGGTTGGTTGGAACCAATTTGTACACAGAAGGCTCCAACGAAACAACAATGTGATGTTGACCAGATAAACGAATTGAGTGACATTGGTTGAATGATTGCCACTCATTAAAACACCCTGGGACATTCCACCCTGACCCCCCACCTCAGGAAGCAGATAGAAGTCTCAGTTTAAAATTTTACTGCCCCAGAATATGTGGTACCCCCTCAGTAATGCACTGGAGTGTCAGACGAGGTTTTCTGCTCAAGTCTCGAGTGGAACCTGAACCCACCGCCGCCTTATTCATAGGAATAGAACCCACTGAGCCACTGCTCCAAGGCTCAGAGTTTTGCTGTGATCCTACTGATGTCACGATAAGCAGTTTTCCCATCACTATTGTACAACATATGACATTGGAGATTCATACAGCTGCCTCAAAGTAAATCTATTGCTCATACACAATGGTACAGGATCACAACTATGATACTTCTAACACTATTCACCTGCCTAGTCATTCAAGGCGCATTTTTTCTTTGCATTGTGTCTTCTTGCATGGCCAGGCCCTTTATCTTTGAAATAATATGCTTTGGTATGAAGAACATAATAACAGGTGTTAGCCATTCAACCCCTTAAGTCTGCTCACCATTGTTAGCTCATGGCTTACCATCCATATTAATGCCAATTTCCCTGCAATACTCCATTTTTTTTAGTGTCTGGGAATCCATTGATTTCTGTCTTGAACATACTCAATGTCTGAGCCTTCCCTGTCCTCCCATCTCATCTCAAAGCTAAATAACTTATCCCGTATTCCAAGACTCTGCCTCCTATTCCAGACCCCACCACACCCAGACAACATCCCCTTGGCCTCGACACAATCCAACCTAAGCATTTAGTAAGACCCCTCTCATTCTCCTGAACATTGGAGAGCCCAGGCCCAGTCTCCTCAATTTCCATGAGGTGAGGCAACCTTAAATGGAGGATGCCATTCTAAAAGAGGTGTATTGTGACTGGGCTCGCAGTGAAGCACTCTGGGTGTTATAATTCCACCATAGCGAAGATATCCAAAATTACCATGAGGCATCACTGTGCCTCAAAATTGGAAAGAATTCATCCAAAGCAGTCCCCAGAATGGAAATGGAAAAAAAGAGTTCATACTTCATTGCATCAGTTTAAGGTTAGAGGGGAATGAATAAATGAGAACCTGAGAGACAACATTTTTACACAGAGGGTGGTATGCACATGGAATGAGCTGCCAGCAGAAGTGGTTGAAGCAGGTACATTAATGACATTTAAAAGACATTTGGACAAATACATGGATAGTAAAGGTTTAGAAGGATGCGGGCCAAGTGCAGGGAAATGGGGTTAACGTTGATAGAGTCGTAGAGATGTACAGCATGGAAACAGACCCTTCGGTCCAACCCGTCAATGCCGATCAGATATCCCAACCCAATCTAGTCCCACCTGCCAGCACCCGGCCCATATCCTCCAAACCCGTACTATTCATTTATCCATCCAAATGCCTTTTAAATTTTGCAATTGTACCAGCCTCCACCACTTCCTCTAGCAGCTCATTCCATACCCATACCACCCTCTGTGTGAAAAAATTGTCCCTTAGGTCTCTTTTATATCTTTCCCCTCTCACCCTAAACCTATGCCCTCTAGTTCTGGGCTCCCCGACCCCAGGAAAAAGATTTTGCCTATTTACCCTATTTACCATGCCCCTCATAATTTTGTAAACCTCTATAAGGTCACCCCTCAGCCTCCGACGTTCCAGGGAAATAAGCCCCAACCTGTTCAGCCTCTCCTTATAGTTCAAATCCTCCAACCCAGGCAACATCCTTGTAAATCTTTTCTGATTCTTGTAAATCTTGTTGATGGACATTTTGGTTGGCATGGACCAGTTTGGGCCAAACGGCCTGTCTGTGTGCTGTAGGACTCTATGACTCCATGACTTGAGATCCAGGCTCGGTCAGAAATGAAGGCCCAGGGAAAAGCGGTTACATGTACCACTGCCAACTCATGGAGATATCTCCAATAATTAATAACTGATCTTATTTCCTTTTAAACGTTGTAGTTTGCTATTTGGAGATCAAAAGGTATTAGGTTGAAAACAGTGAACAATGAGTCAATGTAGGCCTGATACCCTTAACAAGTAAATCAGGAACAGGATTAGGCCATTCAGCCCCACAGGCCTGTTCTGCCATTCAACAAGATCTTGGTTGATCTGATTATGGCCTCAATTCCACTTTCCCGCCCATCCCTGACTACCTTTGACCTTCTCTAGACAAGACGTGAGAAGCACTCTGATTGATATTCAGGCAGACAGAAAGGGACAAAAACTACAGCCTCAATAAACATCAGTCGAGGTAATAGGGAAGTTATTTTTAGCTGTCATGTGTGTGAGTTATGATTGTTGAGTAGCATTTCTCATCTCCAGTTGTCTTCTAGTCTTGCAGTCTTAATAAAGCAATAACTTTCATAACCTTACATGCCCTTTGATTGTAATCAATGGAACCAGCCTTGTCTCCTGTGGTTCTGCAAAAATAGCCTTCAGTGTACAATTCACATGAATTCACGTAAGGGTAGGCATTGGTGTTAAACTGCAATGTTAAACTCTTCTCTTGCTAGGTCCAGTCTATCAGCATGGATGACACGTTTGACCTTTGGTGGAAGTCTAATCCATTTTCCTATGTTTGTCTCCAATTCAGGTCTGAGGATCACTGGTCCCAGCCCTACAGCCTTAGAGCATTAGACTTCAACAGAGGACTGGACAACGCACAGGGACCTCACTAGAGACAATGGGCTTCCTTTGGTGGACACTCTGGGTTTGCTGGATCACACTCTTCAGCCCAAGACCTGTAGAAGGTAAGGCATCAGTTCTGAGGGCCAATCAGCAGCCTTTGGAATGAAGGCTGTATTTCCTGGTTTGGAATGAGCAATATGTTTCCGGTCTGACAGTTGCCTCTGAGCGAGATGTTAGATGGCAGAGCTGCAAGTTACATAGCCAGGATTGACAGTTCTGTTCAGGTGCAGCATCTTTGCTTCATGAGTAATGATTGGTTTGGTATTCTGCAGCCACGGTGAACTTGAGAGTGAAGGAGGTGGGAGATAGGGGTGAGAGTTTGGTTTGGGACGATGGCGTGATTCAGTGATGAATAGCTAACGTTTTTGCTGCCTGGTACATGACTGAAGCCAGCAGGTCGGACAGAGGTGACCTCACTTGTCAGGTTCAATGCCAACTTACACAGTGATCCCTTTCTCTCCGGTGCAGCGTTTACTGTGAACAACTTGTGCGAACAGTTTAACAAGCTGATTCCTGGTGGTCTGAAGAATTGATGAATTGGACTCAGTCATCAGAGTGTTTTTGCACTGCGTCCTCTAGTTAAAGTGAAGGATATTCAGTTCCGTGGCATGGACCCTCTTCCCATTTGCTCTTGAAACAGTAATCCAAATGTAAATTACAAGTCCTGGCAAATGTGCTTATGGACTGGAGCCAATATGCAGGGCACACTATGGCTGGTTGGAACAATAAAGCAGGTTTATGCGTTGATTTTCTTTTGATGTAGATTATGATTAGAAATCCAAGAAATCATTGATAGAAAGATAACAGAAACCACGAGAGGAGAGAGTCCAGGAATGTGTGCTTTCTGCCTTTAATACCAAATAGAGCAGATAAAAGGCACAGCACACCTTTCGTAGTGTTCGATTAAGCCTGTCCAATCACCGATCCTAGTACAGTGCATGATTGCTTTAAGCTATGGGTGGGGCAAAAGGACAAAATAATTGATTCTGGATCTGAGACAGAAAATGCTTAAGAGTTCAGAGATGCTGCTCCCAGCTATGGCTGTGTGGACATTGAAAATTATGTCAAGTTGTAAGGTGTTTTAGGTCCTGTAAATAAACATTCCATTGTAATAGTGCCCTCCATATAGTGGAGATACAATGAATTTAGAAGCATCTCTGTATTACTGTGAGAAATATAAGGCACATATCAACTCAATCCAAAATGGAGCAATTGATCAATGCTCCCATCTCAAATCCCAGCCTATTAGCATGTCTTTCCATTCTCTCACACCCCATCACCTTTCTATATATCCATCCTTCACAATAAATACCTCTATGTGATTTGCCTCAATTACTCCTTGTGGTTGCTTGTAACCAATCTTTCATTAAAAATGTTTTTCCTGAATTATGATTTATTAATGACAAGTTTCAGACTTGCCCGCAAGTAGAAACATTCTCTTGGTGTGAGTTTACCCACAAATGGCAATTGAGAAGTGATCAATTTTTCATTTGAAACCTGAGCTTGAGAGATTTCTGTTAGCCAATGATTTTTTTTAATATCAGGGTTAAAGGACAAACGTGGGAATATCGAATTAGGACATATATTGGCCACGATGACTTATACTGTAGGATTATGGAGGTGATGGGGGTTTCATTGACTCATTGGTGAGTGAACCATGAGTCCCTTTCAGAAATGCCCACCTGGCACCAATCTGTTCTGCGGTCACCAGACCAGCCAGAGTTGTCATTGTCAGCCAGTTCGAGGGTGACAGCTGCTCTGCTCAGCAGCACCACCTGAGAGGTAGTGGCTGCTGCTGAAATGACACCCACCAGAAGAATCAGGTTCATGGACTGACCCAAGTCTGAATCAAGTGAGGGCCACTGGGAGTCCTGGGAGAGGGTGCAATTGAGGGTATTGACAGCAGGGCCCCTTTAACAATGCCTAGCCTCCCAGCCAGAACCAAAAGCCTTTGAATGGGCTAACCATCATACTCCACCCTCTCAGAAAGCTTAAACCATCCAAAACAAGTTTGTAATTGGATTAACCATAACCAAACCTGCTTAACAACAAGCCCATCCACTGGGTGCCTGCCTTAATGAATTAAAAATCGTCAATTGAGTGTGCATTTTTGGGAAAGCAAATCTTAGCAGGACTTATATACTTAATGGTAAGGTCCTAGGGAGTGTTGCTGAACAAAGAGACCTTGGAGTACAGGTTCATAGCTCCTTGAAAGTAGAGTCACAGGTAGATAGGATAGTGAAGAAGGTGTTTGGTATGCTTTCCTTTATTGGTCAGAGTATTGAGTACAGGAGTTGGGAGGTCATGTTGCGGCTGTACAGGACGTTGGTTAGGCCACTGTTGGAATATTGCGTGCAATTCTGGTCTCCTTCCTATCGGAAAGATGTTGTGAAACTTGAAAGGGTTCAGAAAAGATTCACAAGGATGTCACCAGGATTGGAGGATTTTAGCTATAGGGAGAGATTGAACAGGCTGGGGCTGTTTTCTCTGGAGCATCGGAGGTTGAGGGTTGACCTTATAGAGGTTTATAAAATCATGATAGGCATGGACAGGATAAATAGACAAGGTCTTTTCCCTGGGTGCAGAAATCCAGAACTAAAGGGCATAGGTTTAGGCTGAGAGGGGAGGGATATAAAAGAGACCTAAGGGGCAACGTTTTCACACAGAGGGTGGTGCGTGTGTGGAATGGGCTGCCAGAGGAAGTGGTGGAGGCTGGTACAATTGCAACATTTAAAAGGCATCTGGATGGGTATATGAATAGGAAGGCTTTGGAGGTATATGAGCCGAGTGCTGGCAAGTGGGACTAGATTGGCTTGGGATATCTGGTTGGCATGGTTGTGTTGGACCAAAGGGTCTGTTTCCGTGCTGTACATCTCTATGACTCTATGAGTATTACTTGACCTTCTGGGGGCTCAGTTGGGAAAAGGTACAGATAGGCTGTGCTTGGGGCATTCCCATCACAAACTTCATTGTAGTGGGGACAGGAATGTGGTGAGAACCGTACTGAAAAATTAAATACCCTCCTGACTTTCAAACTCAATGTGGGGCTAATAGGAACAAATCTGAAAATGTGTTGCTGGAAAAGCACAGCAGGTCAGGCAGCATCCAAGGAGCAGGAGAATCGACGTTTCGGGCATGAGCCCTTCTTACTGGAAGAAGGGCTCATGCCCGAAATGTCGATTCTCCTGCTCCTTGGGTGCTGCCTGACCTGCTGTGCTTTTCCAGCAACACATTTTCAGCTCTGATCTCCAGCATCTGCAGTCCTCACTTTCTCCTAGAAGATTTTAACCTACTGCGAATCCTCTTACAAGGATGCCTTCCTTGAAGAAGCTCTCTTTCTCCGGAAGAAGGGCTCATGCCCGAAACATCGATTCTCCTGCTCCTTGGATGCTGCCTGACCTGCTGCGCTTTTCCAGCAACACATTTTCAACTCTGATCTCCAGGATCTGCAGTCCTCACTTTCTCCTGATAGGAACAAATGTAAGCCATTCTGCCCTTTGGCCTGCATCACTGGCCCAAGATCACAGCTGATCATCCACCACAACATTGTATTGCTGTCATGAGTAACAGAAAACTATTGATAATCTGTGCTGAACTGAGCCTCCACTGTTCTCTGGGAAAATGGAAATTTTATGGAGAGAATTAAAGTGTTGATCGATGGAGGATGCTCAAGTTGCTAAATGGCTGCACGTGTTTCCATGATCCTTTTCATCATTTGAAGACCTTCCTTCATCCATCCACATCCTTTTTTTTCTCTTTCCAGTGAAAAGAATCATGGTTTTGTCTTTATTATAGCCTCTCGTTGATAATGTTTGAATGTGCCCTGGTCTCAGTTCCAGTTTTGTTTTCCTGGGTTTCATGATTTGAAGTACCTCACATAATTTAACAGCCCACCTATCCCAAAGGGCTTTGAGGCAAGTGGTGAACGCCGTTTGCTCCCTCCCCAGGGACACTTGGGCATAAATGTAACTGCGGGAGAGAGGCAGGAAGTGAAGTATTATGACTAGCCTCCAGACTCCTATGGCGGCCACCTCTCGCTCTGAATCACCTGTGACGATGCTGCTCCTTTAACAAGGTAATGCTGCCCTTGGGTTGTTTTTCCACAGAGGTTGTAAAAGCAGTGATTCCGAAAGGTCTTGGTTTGGAGAGTTTTAGGGCCTATTTGATTATAGCTAACAGATACTATCTTAGGCAAAAGACTTTCAGGTTTAAAAAAACACATGTACCATGGAAGAGGAGTGGACAGTTCATCTAGCTCAGCGTTTCTTTGGTTTGGTTTGGTTTCAGCAGTCTGACTGTTCACTGAAAGCAGTCAGGCAGTTCATGAGGCTGCTGGTCCAAGAAACAACTACGTGGAAGAAGGTGTCTCTCTCTCTCTTTCTCTCTCTCTCTCCCCCTCTCTCTCTCTGCTGTACGACCTGTATTTGATTTTAACTTTTTTTCCATGGGGTGTTTATGGGGATTGTTGCAGGAATTTGGAACAGCATCATTAAATTGGGATAATCTGTTGGGTTGTCGGGTAGGTTAAGTTATTCCATATGCTGTTCTCTTTTGTTTGTGTTTCATTTGATAATTACGTAAATAGATTCTGTTTTATTTAAAGATAAGTGGTTTGAGCCAACTATATCACTCCTGGAATATCCGCTATACACCTGCTTAAAACAACTAGCAAAGTTCGAGTCTGGGCTACTTTCTTGAAAGTTTTGAGGGGGTCTGGCCTGATCCACAACATATACCCAAGTGTTTTGGTGGATACCAGGTGCTCCCTGTCCAATGACAGCCAGACACATCCACAGAAGAGGGGGATGCAGTTGGGAACAGTGGCTTGCCCATCTGGCACTCATATTCAGTTGACACCATCCCAGTGTAATGGCCCCTAACTGATCAGCTCTTTGTTCTGGGTCTGACTGACCCCTTCCTCTTGAGGTTTGATGAGGATTAGATTACTTACAGTGTGGAAACAGGCCCTTCGGCCCAACAAGTCCACACTGACATCCAAAGAGCAACCCACCCAGACCCCTTCCCCTACATTTACCCCTTACCTAACACTACGGGCAATTTAGCGTGGCCAATTCACCTAACCTGCACATTTTTGGACTGTGGGAGGAAACTGGAGCACCCGGAGGAAACCCATGCAGACATGGGGAGAATGTGCAAACTCCACACAGACAGTTGCCTGAGGCGGGAATTGAATCTGGGTCTCTGGCGCTGTGAGGCAGCAGTGCTAACCACTGTGCCACCCACAAATTACCAGGGAGCGTTGAATCTTCCATTGGCTCCATACTTGTGAAGCCTTATTGAGCTGCTTGTACCTGTTAGTACCTCTTTGGCCTCATGTTCTGTCCTACAGCGAAGCAGTTCCAAGTGGTTGGCTTTGAAGCGAGCATCTGCTGCCAACCGCATCTAATTGAGCTGAGGAAAATTACTGGGCAAGCTTACCAGGCAGGGAAATAAATAATCTGACCTGGGTTCTTTAAATGTGTCCCAGCCTTCTGTTGGTCTGGCACCTTCCCAGTGCCCATAAAGACTGCAGGCACAGTTATTGTGACAACTTTGGAAGGAATTAAAGCATTAGTTATTGCCTTGCTAGTGGGGTTTGGTTGGTTTGCCAAGAGAGAGGGTTTAATTCCTGACCGAGGGCAACTGGTACTTGCCTCTTTGAGGAGAGTTACCCCTCAAGCTACATAATTGCCCCTCTGTAATGGAGAGATGCTGTCCAAGGATGTGGCTAATTACCTACCTGCTGGTGTTCTGTAGTGGCCAAGCACAATCGGGAAACTAGCTTGACTCGCCTATTGGAAAACGGGTTGGATCGATTGCAGTTTGGCTAATGCATGCCAGTCTCTACTGAAGACACAGCAGAGTAACATGGTGGTAATATGCGAAGCCAGCACAATGCTGTGGGACTCTCCACCACAGACCTGCTGACAAAACCAGGAAAGTTTCATTCCAGGAGCAACAAAGGGCATTACTTTTGAACTAATGCAGGCAAACACCGTAAACACTGAAGGAACTCAGCAGCTCAGGCTGCCTGTGTGGAGACAGAAACAGAGTTAACGTTTCAAGTCCAGTGTGAGTCTTCTTCAATTTTGATTTAATTGTCTTTAACACATTAGTGCGAACCCTGACTAATTATTGTGGGGCAAATCTCTTTCTTTCAGTGTACCACTTCCTCATCCCTGCCTCTCTGCCGGTATTCCTATTTCGCGTACATCAATTTTAAGAAGTAAATAAAAAGATGTAAGATGTCTTCCAAGCAAATGGTAAAAATGAATTTTTTTAAAGTTACCCACGATTGTTATCCTCTGGAGTGCTCATGACAAACTTCAGGGAATTAATCTGCAATTCCTGGAAATTCCAGAGGACTTCTACAAGAGGGTTAGCAACTCCATTCTCAACCCTCATTGCCAACCACCCAGCCTTAAACCACCAATTCACGACAGTGTCTTTATGAGTATTGGTACCATTTTTGAGAGCATTTTCTCCATTCCTGGGCAGTGATAAGCTTCAATCTGCAATTTGAGAGGGAGAGGGTACAATCGGAAGTGACAATATTTCTGTTGAATAAAGGGAACTATGGAGCTATGAGGGAGGAGCTGGCCAAAGTTCAATGGTGCAATACCTTAGCAGGGATGATAGTGGAGGAACAATGGCAGATATTTCTGTGTATAATGCAGAAGA
>NC_057717.1:90485151-90488384 GCF_004010195.1 Chiloscyllium plagiosum | reverse complement strand
AAGTCTGAGAGGGGATCTGATTGAGACATATAGGATTATTAAAGGATTGGACACTCTGGAGGCAGGAAACATGTTTACAAATACGGGGTAGACCATTTAAGACAGAGATGAGGAGAAACTTCTTCACCCAGAGAGTGGTGGCTGTGTGGAATGCTCTGCCCCAGAGGGCAGTGGAGGCCCAGTCTCTGGATTCATTTAAGAAAGAGTTGGATAGAGCTCTCGAGGATAGTGGAATCAAGGGTTTGGAGATAAGGCAGGAACAGGATACTGATTAAGGATGATCAGCCATGATCATATTGAATGGTGGTGCAGGCTCGAAGGGCAGAATGGCCTACTCCTGCACCTATTGTCTATTGATACCCATTCAGAAACCTGTGAAAAATGTTAAAGCTCGGCAATTTGCATCCTTTTGTTCAATATACTCAAATCAATGAAGAGTAAGCCAAGAGAACTGGATTGTCAGTAACCAGAGGAGTGTGAGTCATGGTGATTGACAAAATAACCAGGGCAGTAAACAGGAGAAAGCTTACTTTGCACAGAGCATTACTGCAATTGGAATGCCTTGTCGCAACGGGTAGTGGAAGCATATTAAAGAGCAACATTGATTTAGAGAGTTTCACGTGTACTTGAGGCAGGGTGACCAATGTAGCATTACTAATAGCTGGCACTATCTTAGTAGACTGGATAGGCTCCTACTGAAGGCCAGAGACAAAGGTCACAGGCCCTGATGCTGCTTTTGCCTGGGTCCAATCTCTCTAAGCCAAGCACAGCAGCCCCATGCCCCTGACCAATACAAGCAGGGGAACCCCCTAGCTTCAAGTGTCAGGCCTCAGTTATTGGGCCCTGATTCTCAGGCCTTGCTCCTTACTATGATTTTACAAGATGTGCACTTAAAACAATGGGGATATCTAGAAAGGAACTGTCTGGATAGCAGGGCACATGATGTGGACTCGTAGAGTGTGAATGTCAAAAGGATGTTGCCCCCTCAAAGGAGAGGCTGGAACTAGGGGGTACAGTTTAACATTTCAGGCCTTCCCATTTAAAAATGAAGATGACAATTATCTTTTTCACACGCTAATGACACATTCTGAGAGATTCTCTTCCACAGAGCAGTATTCTTTTAAGGCTGAGTTAGTTCGATTTTTGACTGACAGAAGAGTCAAAGACTGTTGGGGGTATGATAGAGGCCATCATCAGATCGATGGGCCGAAGGGCCTCTTCTGTGCTCTGTGACATCATGATCTTATCGAATAGTGGAGCATGCTTGGAGGGGCTGATTGGCCTAATGCTGCTGCTAATTCTTCTGATTGTGTGAAGTGTTCTCCGTGACTCCCCAGTGTAGGCACGATTCAAGGCAGTACAACCTGTACTGAGCCAGACTCATCAGCATTCAGACCAGGTAAGCCACGGACTGTAATCAAAGTGTCAAACTCTCAAGAACAGATCCAGCTATTGCTATTGCTGTTTATTATTGTGATTAAATGCACACTTGCTCCTGGGACTGGACGCACAGCAATTAAATATCCTCTTTCCTCCCTGTCAGATATCCGCAGTCTGGAGTTTATCAAAAAATGTTGAGGGAGGGTGGGCACTTCAAAGATGTGCCTTTGTAGAGCAGAATTCCTTGCCTTTATTTTCTGATCAGATAATTGCTCATTGACAAGGTAAGGGTCAGTCTTATCTGGGTCTCAAACCTCTGGGGTTCAAAGAGAATCTGCATATTGCCTTCACAATTGAAAGTATCCCTGATGTTTCCAGGATGGGATATGATTGCATAATGGTAATATCCCCGTTAATATTCCAGAGAACCAGGCTTATACTCTGGGGATACAAGTTTGAGTCCTATCACAGCAGCTGGTGGAATTTAAAATTTAGTTCACAATTTTTTTTTCGAGTTCACTCATGGGACATGGGTGACGTTGGCTGGGCCCAGCATTTATAGCCCATCTGTAGTTGCCCCTGAGAAGATGATGGTGAGCTACCTGCTTGAACAGCTGCAGTCCACCTGCTGTGGGTTGACCCACAATGCTCTTAGGGAGAGAATTCCGGGAATTTGACCCAGCCACAGTGAAGGAAAATGCGATATATTTCCAAGTGAAGATGATGAGTGGCTGGGAGGGGAACCGGCAAGTGGTAGTATTCCCATGTATCTGGTGCTATTGTTCTTCCAGATGATAGACATTCTGGGTTTGGAATGTGCTATTTAAAGAGCCTTGGTCAATTTCTACAGTACATCTTGTAGACGACACACACTGCTTCAACTGAATATTGGTCGTACAAGGATTGGATGCTTGTAGGTGTGGTGCTAAGCAAGCAGTCTGCTTTTTTCCTGGATGGTGTCAAGCTTATTGAGTGTTGTTGGAGCCACACCCATGCAGACCAATGGGGAGTACTCCTGACTAGTGCCTTGTAGATGGTGGAGAGGCTTTGGGGAGCCAGAAGATGAGTTGCTCACAGCACTATTGCTAGCTTCTGACCTACTCTTATAGCGACTATGTTTATGGATGAGTCCTGATTAATGGTACCCAAGTATGTTGAATGTCGGGGAATTCAGTGATTGTTATTATTGTGAAGATTTTCCTTTTATAGCTTAGTTATTAGTTATTATTTGTTTATGTAATTAATGGGTTTGTTTTTTATATTGGTTTGAATTATTTGGTTTTGTATTTGTTGTAATATTCAAAGGAAAAATATTTTTGTTTTTCAAAAAAAAATGGTGACCATGGTAACCATCACCGATTGCTGTGAAAAACCCATTTGGTTCATTAATGTTCTGGAGGGAGGTGAATCTGCAGTCCTTACCTGGTCTGGCCTATGTGATTCCAGATTCTGGATTAGTGGTGCTGGAAGAGCACAGCAGTTCAGGCAGCATCCAAGGAGCAGAAAAATCCACGTTTCAGGCAAAAGCCCTTCATCAGGAATAAAGGCAGTGAGCCTGGAGCGTGGAGAAATAAGCTAGAGGAGGGTCGGGGTGGGGAGAAAGTAGCATAGAGTACAATGGTGAGTGGGGGAGGGGATGAAGGTGATAGGTCAGGGAGGACAGGGTGGAGTGGATAGGTGGAAAAGGAGATAGGCAGTTAGGACAAGTCCGGACAAGTCGTGGGGAAAGTGCTGAGCTGGAAGTTTGGAACTGGGGTGAGGTGGGGGAAGGGGAAATGAGGAAACTGTTGAAGTCCACATTGATGCCCTGGGGCTGAAGTGTTCCGAGGCGGAAGATGAGGCATTCTTCCTCC
>NC_057717.1:90445783-90484062 GCF_004010195.1 Chiloscyllium plagiosum | reverse complement strand
GACTTGTCCGGACTTGTCCTACCTGCCTATCTCCTTTTCCACTTATCCACTCCAGCCTCTCCTCCCTGACTTATCACCTTCATCCCCTTCCCCACTCACCCATTGTACTCTATACTACATTCTCCCCACCCACACCCTCCTCTAGCTTATTTCTCCACGCTCCAGGCTCACTGCCTTTATTCCTGATGAAGGGCTTTTGCCCGAAACGTCGATTTCAAAGCTCCTTGGATGCTGCCTGAATTGCTGTGCTCTTCCAGCACCACTAATCCAGAATCTGGTTTCCAGCATTTGCAGTCATTGTTTTTACCTATATGATTCCAGATCCACTAATGAATCTAAACTGCCCTTGGCAAGTGTTTCAGTTCAGAGGCAATTAGGGATGGGCTGGCCTGGCCTTGCCAGTGACACCCACATCCCATGAAGGAATGAAAGTTGGAATCCATAGCCTCTAATTGGGTGAGTCCAGATTCCTCCACAACGCTGTCCACATTGGTGATTGTAGTAAGGCACCAGCGCCACAGCTTCCCATTTGAAGTCTGGTGGAACTTTGAAGAGCCTCAGAACTTTGGATTAGGGAGCCCACGTCTTTGCTGACCTCAGCCAACATTGGATAGTACCTTCCTTGAAAACCATGCACAGGACATTTTACATTTGTTCAGGGATGATGGATTGCAATTATGTTCCACAGGTTGCAGAAGCTGGATTTATTCTCATTACAACAGAGAAGGCGAAGTGGAGATGGGAAAGAGATGTTTAAAACCATGAAAAGTTTGTACAGTTATAGTTATATAGTTATACAGTATTCTAGATTTCATTACTGAGGGGCACAGAGCAAGGAGTTTATGATGAAGCTATGTAAGATATGGATTAGATCTCAACTGGACTATTGTATATAGTTTGGTGTGCTACACAACGGGAAGGATATACATCGTTCCAGGAGTGAGAAACTTCAGATATGAGGAAACTTGGAATAGTTGGAACATTTTTTTTATCAGAGAGGTGAAAGATAAAAGGAGATGTGAAAGAAGTTTTCACGATAGTACGGGATCTGGAGAGAATAGATAGGGAGAAACTGTTCTTGCTCATAAAAGAATAGAGAATCAGGGGCACAGTTTTGCAAAAGCAACAATAGGAGGTGAGAGAGAGCTTTTTCACACAGCAAGTATTTTGAGATATGCAGTGCACTGCATGGAAATTAATTGAGACATTGAAGAGAGCATTGGATGATTACTTAAATAGGAACAATGTGCAGAGTTACAGGGAAAAAGCAGGAAATTGGCACTAAGTCAAAACGCTCAGAGAGACAATGCAGACATACCTCTCTTACTGCAGCACAACAATTCTATGATTCTGAGCATTAAGAGAGAGGTTATTTCCAATCACTGAAGGCTTGATAATCAGAGTGTGTGGATTTAAGGTGATTGGCAAAAGCACCAGAGACCAGGGGAGGAAGAGCTGTTTTATACAGTTGTTAGAATTCGATTATCTAGTAGGAGAGCAGATAGGGATTCAATAATAGCTTTCAAAAGGGAATTATATAAGTGCTTTAAAGGAGAAAAAAATGGACTGGTATGGAGAAATGTGGGATTAACTGGATAGTGAGCTGTATATGTGAGTGTGTACATTTCTGAGAGAGTGTGTGTGTGTGTGTCTGTATGAGAGAGAGAGAGCGAGGGAGGAAGGGAGTGAGTGAGTTTTGTGCTGTATACTGGTGGGCAGAAGGGCTTTGACTGTATATCACATTTTAATGTTTCCCTGGGGCAAGTGAGCTAGCACAGATTTGATGGGCTGAATAATCTCTTATACTGGACTATTCTGTGGGTTTAAACATCTGCAGTTGGCCTCATTACCTCAGCATTTAAGTTGGCAATCGACCAGCATTCCTGCTCCTAACCACTCGGTATACGTGCGGTAACTTGAGCAACAGAATCTCTGACTTCTGAATGGTCCAGGTTCTCTTTATCACAGAACAGATTTCTTCCAAACACATGACACCACCACCCAGTTTCTCTGTTATCAGCAGGGCTGCTGTGTTAATTAGAAAATGGAATCGAAGGACACATTGAGAATGGGAACCCATGCTCTCAAACAGACAACAGTAATATGTCAATCGATTTCACCAAGCTGATCAGATTTGTTATGGCATGTGTCTGGAATAGGTGGGATATGAACCTGGACTTTCTGACTCCGAGGTAGGGTCACTACCACTGCACCACAAAAACATGATGGTAACTCATACACTGAGTGCATCTCTGCGACAGAAGGAGCATAAGTGAAGTCTATCAACACATGCCCCAGGTAAACATTAAAATGTGATATACAGTCAAAGCCCTTCTGCCCACCAGTATACAGCACAAACCTCACTCACTCCCTTCCTTCCTCGCTCTCTCTCTCATACAGACACACACACACACACTCTCTCTCAGAAATGTACACACTCACATATATGTATTCTCATGCATACACTCGTGCATAATTTTGTTCATTCATGGAACATGGGCACCACTGGCTTGCCAGCATTTATTGCCTAGCTCTAGTTGGCCCTCGAGAAGGTGGGCTGAGCTGCCTTCTTGAACCACTGCAGTCCACATGCTGTAGATTGACCCACAACGCCCTTAGAGAAGGAATTCCAGTATATTGACCCAACTACAGTGAAGGAACAGTGATATATTTCCAAGTAAGGGTGGTGAATTGGTGCAAGGGGTAATGGTCCGATGTATCCACTGCCTTTGTCCTTCGAAATGGAAGTGGTCGTGGGTTGAGAAGATGCTGTCTAAGACTGACATGAATGCACAATTTCATACAAACCCTCCTACACAGACAGTCCTGACATTGTTCACTCTCTCACATACATTCATACACTGTCACCCGCGCTATCATTTCAAACACACACTCTCTTTCTCACTTACACACTTTTGCACATACCCTGCAATCGCACACACTCAAACTAAGGGCGAACAATGTAAAAGACAAGGAGATCCCTAAGATAGCCAAGTTCCATTAATCTGTAA
The DNA here is from genome assembly GCF_004010195.1 of Chiloscyllium plagiosum. Classification (NCBI taxonomy): domain Eukaryota; kingdom Metazoa; phylum Chordata; class Chondrichthyes; order Orectolobiformes; family Hemiscylliidae; genus Chiloscyllium; species Chiloscyllium plagiosum. The sequence continues at coordinate 90,481,051 of NC_057717.1, read as the reverse complement.
AGAACCTCAGAAGTGGTGTTTGAGGAATTCCACCTCCATATTGAATAATGCATTCGCTTGTTCTTCCGCTCCTTGTGAGTTGCTATAAATAATGCCAGGGTTTCCTCAGGGTGACGTTAAGGAGGGGAAGATTTACAAAGTGAGTGATGAAGTTACCATTCAGTGATTCAATTAGCTTTACTGAATTAGCTTTATTGTCACATGTACTCAAATGAGTACAGTGAAAAGTTTACAAACTGAATGAATGCGATTAATGTGATTTACTCTGGGTCCTGGGTCATGCAAGCTCATCCAAGCCCTGCATTTGAATGACTATTTGTTTGTTTTTAACCTTTGGTTAAAAATAAATCACATTTACCATGGCTAACAGCGCAGGAATTTCAGAGGACTGCTGCTTTATATATCTGTCACTGACTCTGCTGGTGGTCTCAGTGCTAGTCATGAAATGGAAAAGAAAACTATTCAACATCTCTACTTAAGCAGTGTAAAGATTTTAATCTTTTGGATAAGATCCCAATGCCAAGGCTATGTCATCGTACTCCACCAATTGTAAAAGATTCCCTGATACCCCACTGGACCTTGGCACATGGCATGACCAACAGTTGATCTCCTTGACTAATTTTGGTTAATGATTGAGAAATAAACAGAAGGAATTATAGGGTGAGCAGGAGTCAAATCAAGTCCAGAATGAGAAATGAAAAATGGGGGATGAAGGTAGGATGAAAAAGAAGCAAGAAAAAATTCCAAAGAATGTTTAACTTTTTTTTATGAAAAATCTGGAACAACAATTTACTCCCTTTGAAATAGAACAAGAGCAAACAACAAAACAAATTACAGCACAGGAACAGGCCATTCGACCCTCCAAGCCTGTGCCAATCCAGATCCTCTATCTAAACCTGACACCTATTTTCCAAAAATCCGAATCCCTCTGCTCCCTGCCCCTTCTTGCATTTGTCTAGATACAACTTAAATTATGCTATCGTGCCCGTCTCTACCACCTCCGTTGGCAACGCATTCCAGGCACCCACTACTCTCTGTGTAAAAAACTTTTCATTCATATCTCCCCTAAACTTGTCCCCTCTCATCTTGAAGTTGTGATCTCTAGTAATTCAGTCCCCCACTCTGGATAAAGCTTCTTGCTATACACCCTATCTATACCTCTCATGATTTTGGACACCTCAGTCAGGTCCCTCCTCAACCCCTAATGAAAATGATCCTAATCTACTTAACTTTTCTTCATAGCTGGTGACAACATCCTGGTGAACCTCCCCTGCACCCTCTCCAAAACATCCACATCCTTCTAGTAATGTGGTGACCAGAACTATATGCAGTATTCCAAATGTGGCTGAACCAAAGTCCTATACAACTGTAACATGACCTGCCAACTCAGTACCCCGTCTGATGAAGGAAAGCATGCCGTGTGCCTTCTTAACCACTCTATCGACCTGTGTCACGACCTTCAGGGTACAATGGACCTGAACACCCAGATCTCTCTGTACATCAATTTTCCCTGGGGCTTTTCCATTCACTGTATAGTTTACTCTTGAATTGGATGTTTCAAAATACATCACCTCACATTTGCCCAGATTGAACATCTACAGCCCTTCCCTCATCAATCAACTTTCTCACTTTCTCAAAGTATTCTATTAAGCTGGTAAGACATGACCTTCCCTGCACAAAACCATGTTGCCTATCACTGATAAGCCCATTTTCTTCCAAATGTAAATAGATCCTATCCCTCAGTGTCTTCTCCAGCAGCTTCCCTACCACAGACGTCAGGCTCATAGGTCTATAATTCCCTGAATTATAGGGTAGCAGGGATAATTCAGAGACAACATTAGCAATTCTCCAATCCTCCAGAATCTCACCCATGTTCAAGGATGCTGCAAAGGTATCTGTTTGGGCCCCAGCTATTTCTTCTGTCACTTCCCTCAGTAACCTGGGATAGATCACATTTGGACCTGGGAACTTGTCCACATTAATGTCTTTTAAAACACCCAAGACCTCCTCTTTCCTTATGTTGACTTCACCTAGAGTAATCAACCATCTATCCCTAACCTCAAAATCAGCCATGTCCCTCTCCTCGGTGAATACCAATGCAAAGTACTCATTCAGAATCTCACCCATTTTCTCTGACTCCACGCACAACTTTCGCCCTTTGTCCTTGAGTGGGCCAACCCTTTTTCTAGTTACCCTCTTGCTCCTTATATACGAATAGTAGGCTTTGGGATTTTCCTTGTTTGCTAAAGATATTTCATGACCCCTTTTAGCCCTCTTAATTCCTCATTTCAGATTGGTCCTACTTTCCCTATATTCTTCCAAAGCTCCATCTGTTTTCAGTTGTCTAGACTTTCCTCTTAGCTTCCTCTTAGCTAGTCTCACAATTTCACCTGTCATCCATGGTTCCCTGTAAGAGCTCCCTTTTATGGGCTGGAGAGTTTGAGTGACCCATCACAACACTTACAGTGTTCAGTTGCAGCCCTAATTGTCCACATTAAGTTTAATTGGTGACACTCCAGTTAAACTACCACCTGTCATCTCTCTCAAATGAGAGCACAGCCCTTTGATCCAATTAGACTACGGCGACTTTACCTTTCGCACCCAATTGCAGCAATTTCATGAAATTCCCATAAAGCCTCCATTCTCCTGAGGTAAAAGCAGAGGTACTCATATTATCCAGTAGCGTCTGATGATTTGTAGTTCACAGAGAGTCCTTTTGTCGCTAAAAATTGCTAAACACTTTACTGCAGTTTAAACAGCTGTTAAGCATTTAATTAAACTCACCTTATTTTGGCAGCAGGATCTGGACCATTGATGTTTGGCCAGAGCTTAAGTTCAAAAAGACCATAAGATGTAGGCCTTTCAGCCCATTTAGTCTGCTCTATCATTCAATGAGATCATAGCTGATCTGATAATCCACTTTTCCTGGCTTTCCCCATAACCCTTGATTCCCCTTTGATTAAAAATCTATCTCAGCCTTGAATATACTTAATGATTGAGTGTCTGCAGCCTTCTGCGATAAAGACTTTCACAGATTTGCTACCCATTGAGAAAAGAATTCTTCCTCCTCTGTTTGATATGGTCGTCCTCTTACGCTGAGGTTACGCTTCCTTGTATAATAGTCTCCCACAAGGGGAAGAAGACTTCTTTGCACTTGCCCTGTGAAGCCCCCTGAAAACCTTGTTATGTTTCAGTTGGGTCGCCTCTGCTAAAGTCCAGTGAGTACAGGCTGAACCTACTTAATCTCTCCTTATAAGGCATGCCATCCATACTTGGGATCAGCCGAGTGAACTAGTGAACCTCCTCTTGACTGCCTCCAGTACCAGCATTTCTTTCATTACATAAGGGACCCAACATTGTTGACAGTATTCCAGCTGTGGTCTGACTACAGCCTTGTAAAATTTTAGCAAAACATTCTTATTTTTATACTTCACTCCCACTGATTTAAAGACCAGCATTCCATTTGCTTTCCTTGTAACCTGCTGAACTCACATGCGAGCTTTTTATGATTAATCCACAAGCACTCCTAAATCCTCCTGTGCTGTAGCTTTCTGCAGTCTCTCAGTTTAAGTAATATTCAGCTCCTCTATTCTTCCCACCAAAGTGCATCACCTCATCTATTTTTACATCTTCTCCAAACTTACAGTCTATGGACTTTCCTCAACCCAAATCGGTAACGTTATGAATACTTTTGTCACCAGCACTGATCTTCGTGACATTCCAGTAATTACAGGCTGACATTCTGAAAATGCAACCCTTAACTCAACTGTTTTTTACTGGTTAGCCATTCCTCTATCCATGCTAATATACTACTCCCAATGCCATGGGCGTTTTCTTATTAGGTGCCTTAATACCTTATCAAATACACTCTAAAAATCCAAATATATCACATCCAATGCTTCCCCTTTATGTTGTTTGTTACCTCCTCAAAGAATTCAAATAAATTTGTAAGGCATGATTTTCCCTTTTGTGAAGCCATGCTGATTTCCAATTGTTCACATTATATATTTCTAGAAGATTTGACATTACATCCTTTATAATAGACACTAATACTTTCCCAGTGACAGATGTTAAGCTAACTGGCCTATAGTTACCTGTTTTTGGTCTCCTTCCCTTCTTTATTAAAGGTGTTACATGAGCAGTTTTTCAATCCTCTGGGACTTCTCAAGAATCAAAGAATTCCCGGTAAATTACCACCAGTCCATCCACTATCTGTCTAAACACTTCTTTTAATATACTTACCCTAATCATCAATTCCATCCTCTGACTCCTCCAAGCTCTTCACAACTTTGCAACTGCAAGTTAAGCTTCTCTCTCCTTGTCTTATTTGTCACAAAAAACACATATTCTTTATTCAATTGGGATGTGATCATTTATTTCCCGTTCACTTGTTGCCATTGAGAAGATGGTAGTGAGCTGCCTTCTTGAACCACTGCAGTCCGTAGAGAGTAGGCAGACTGACAATGCTCCTGGAGTGGGATTCCCAGTATTTTGACCCAGTGACACTGAAGGATAGGGGTGATATTTCCAGGTCAGGATAGTGAGCAGCTTGGAGGAGAACTTGCAGAGGGTGGTGTTCCCATGTGTCTGCTGCCCTTGTGCTTCTAGGTGGAAGTGGTCATGGGTTTGGAAAGTGCTGTTAAAGGAGCCTTGTTGAGTTAATGCAGTACACACTGCCGTTATGGAGCATTGGTGATGGAAGAAGTGAATATTGAAAGCGTTGGATGAGGTGCCCGTCATCCAATGGCTGCTTTGTCCGATCTGAAAAAAAAAGCATTTTCACTCACTGTTCTTCTTTGTTACCCCTCAGCTTTATTACACCAGCACTCTCCTGACTGATCTGTCAATGCTGTATATTCCATCAGCTTCAACCCAAACCAAAGTCCCACCTATCACTGTGACATTGTTGATTGGAATTGGCATCCTATTCCATGTTTGTTCAACTTAAAGCTTGCATCCTTGTGTTCAAATCCTTCCAAGGCCTCCCTGTCCCATATTTCCATCAGCCTGACAGCTGCAATCCTTCAACTCCAGCTCTTGTGCGTTCTCCATCTACATCACTCATCAACCATTGGCAGCGATCTGTTAAGTTGCTCGGTCCTCAAACTCTGGGATTCTCTTGCTAAACCTCTTTACCCCACTGTCTCACTCTCCTTCCTTCAGATGCTCCTTTAAGCTGAAGTGTTTGAGCATATGTTTACCTGCTGGTCTTAATGTCCTCCTGGGAATGGTATCATACGGTCAACATTTATCTGTGTTAATAGCCACTATGTTAGTAAAACATTGTTGTTGAATCCCCTGGGTATTTGGTACTGGCAGGAAGCTACTTACATCCTGGTGTTTTGTATGTCCAGTTGTTGCTGTGGCAACAACAAGGAAATAGTGATATTTTACATCACTTTGACTTTGGAGGGAATTATGGTAAAATTGCAAAAATGACAACACTGAATGAGAGTCAATGTAACTGGGATATGCTACCCTCACTCTCCACTTGGTTAGAAAGGGGAGCCTTGCTCAGTGTGTGTTAGAGTTTGCTGGGATTCTATCGTGTACCTGAAGGGGCAGGACAGTGAAATCCCATACTGGGTCAGTCTCTGAAGCATGTGAAGGTGATGGACAGAGGGAGCAATTAACACACTAGAAGGAGAAACAAGTGGCAAAACACTGGACAAATGCAGCAGCATCTGCAGAGAGAGTAAACCGGATTAACATTTAAGACCAGTAACACACTTCTTCAGAACAAATTCCCCTTCTCTGCCTCTAAATTTCCAGCATCCACAGTATTTTACTTTTATAAAAATGAGAAACAAATGGCAAGACATACAGTCAGGTGGCTGTGTCCTATTTTCCATCTGCCCCCTAGTTACCTGAGGGAAGTACTTGTATTGCAATAGCACCTTACACTATCTAGGACACTGCCAAAGAGTTTTACAGTCATTAACAGACTTTGGGAGTGTCTCCCCTATTGCAATGCAGAAAAAAAATGGTGCTACATTGGCAGAGAGCAAGATTTTTGTTTTGTTCAAAGGATGTGAGAATCGCTGATGGGCCAGCATTTATTTCCAATCCCTAAACCCTCCTTGAGAAGGTAGTGGTGAGCTGGCTTCTTGAACTGCTGCAATCCATGTGTTTTAGCTGGACCCACAATTCTGTTAGGGAGAGAATTCCATGACTTTGACCCAGCGATGCTGAAAGAACATTGATATATTTCCAGATCAGGATGATGAGTGACTTGGAGGGGAACCAACTGCTGGTCCAATGTGTCTGCTGCCCTTATCCTTCAAGTCAGAAGTGTTGTGGGTTTGGAAGGTGTTGTCTGAGGAGCCTTGGTGACCAGTTTCACTGGTTTCACAAACATCAATGTGAAAATGGTCTGGTAATCTCTTTCAGTGGTATTGACTGAGGGAGAAATCTTGTTCAGAACATTTAATGCACTAACTCGGTTAGGCCACAGCTGGAAGCCTGCATACGTTTGGTCACTGCCTGACTGTGAGAATATGATTGCACCGGAGAGGCGGGGAGAAGATTCACCAGGACGTTGCTTTGGATGTAGCATTTCAGCAATGAAGAGAGGCTGGATAAGCTTGGGATGTATTTGTTAAGAGCAGAGAAAGATAAGGGGGACCTGAAAGAGGTGTATAAGATTGGGGGACATGACAGAGTAGATAGAAAGCAGCTATTCCCTTTAATTGTAGAGTAATAACAAGAAGGCATAAATTTAACACAAGAGGACACACATGGATTTGAGGGAACGTGTTTTTCACCCAGAGGATGGGGGAATGGTGGGAGGGTATTAGAGGTTCGAAGTTTCACAACCTTTAAAACATACTTGGATGAGCACTTTGAATGAAACATTCAGGGCCACAGGCCAACTGCTGGAAAGTGAGATAAGTGTAGATAGGTCAGCACAGATTCAATGGACCGAAGGGCCGTGTCTGTACTGAATGGCTCTGTGTTCAGGAGATGCCGTTTAGTCCAATACCCAATTATTTTGTTTCCTCCCCTCAAGAAAAGCATGACACAGCAAAAGGATTCGTCCCCTGACTGGGTCTGATATGAGCACCCTATTCTGTGGTCACGGCCACCTTTAAATCGGTCATGCTTTACCATGGCAAAGTAAAGCCTATACTCCGATAGGCTTCCATGAATGTAATAACCCACGGTGGACACCTTAAAGCACTGGAGAAGTACTGACAAGCAGTGCCAACATAAGGTCCTGCAAATCCAGTGTAAGACAGGTAACCATACTGCAGCATCTGCTCCCAGCATAGCCAGAATCGAGGTGTGAAACACTCAAAACCAGCTGCTGGACGGGACATGACGTCCATATGCTGATACCAGACTCCCTACAGTGACCGTACCACTCAGAACTCAGCCAAGGTAGGAGGCTCCGATGGGAGAAGGTTGATGCACCTTAGGGAAGCCTCAACACAGCCTGAGCATCCCTGGTCTGACCGATCGAGAAGGTGAAGATCCATTCTGCAAAGCACTGACTGAGAGCTCAATGGAAATGCACAGAGGGGAGAGTGTGAGGTCAGAGGGAACAATCAAAACTCCAAATAACATCATCCTCCCAGCTCTTCCGAAACCAGCCTGTCCCCACGTACAGCAGAGTTCACAGGTCATGTCTTGCATCCATCAGCCAACTGAGAACCCATGGAGCCAGTGAGGAAGTGAGTCACCCTCCATCTCAAGGGACTACCTAAGAAGTGCATAGGACAGGCAATAACAACACTGTACAGTGAGGATGTCCGTGGAGGGTGCAGTCACTCACACCCACCAGACACTGAGTCTTGCACTGGATATTGTTTCATAGTTTCATAGTCAGAGAAGCAGGAGTAGGCCATACGGCCCGTTGAGCCTGCTCCACCATTCATTAAGATCATGGCTGATATATCCATCAACTCAGCTCCTCCTCCCTGCATTATCCCCATTACCATTAATTCCCCTACCGTGCAAAAACTCATCCAACTGTGCCTCGAATGTATTTAATGAAGCTGCCTGCTTCCTAGGGCAGAGAATTCCATAGATTCATTACTCTCTAGGAAAATCAGTTCCTCCTCATTTCTGTCCTAAATCTACTTCCCCTAGCCTTGAGGCTATGTCCCCTAGTCCTAGTCTCACCCATCAGTGGAAACAACTTGCCTACCTGAATCTTATCAATCATCGACTTCACCCATAATTTGCACCGCTCCCTTAAATTCACTTGGTCCATCTTGGATACCTCTCTCTCCTTTCTTGATCTCTCCATTTCCATCTCTGGTGACATGTTCAGACGGACGTTTACTATAAACCCACAGACTCCATAACTACCTGGACTACACCTCCTCCCATCCAGTATCCTGCAAGAATTCCATCCCATTTTCCCAATTCCTCTGTCTCCACTGCATCTGCTTGGGTGAGGAGACATTCCACTCCCAAGCATCCCAGATAGCAACCAATTTTGAACAACGTGCTTTCCCCACCTCTGTCATGCAGACAGCCCTCCCCTGCAGCTCCTCCATTCCCTGTTCCACTGCTCTAAACCAACTCCGTCCAAACGCAATAAAGACAGAGTCCCCTTTGTCCTCACCTACCACTCCACCAGTCTCCACATCCAACATATCATCCTTAAACACTTCCGCCAACTCCAACTAGACCCCACCATCAAGAACATCTTCCTGTCCCCACCCCGCTCTGCCTTCCACAAGGACCATTCCCTTTGGTCCTTGGTTTGCACCACTCTCCACACCGACCCCCGAATCCCCAGGTACCTTCCCTGCAACCAGAAAAGGTGCAAAACCTGCCAGTACATCATCCCTCTCACCTCCATCCAGTGCCCAAACAGTCCTTCCAGGTGAGATAGAGGTTCACCTACCTCTTCTCCAACCTACTTTTCTGTATCCACTACTCTTGATGTGGTCTTCTCTACACCGTTGAGACCAAACGTAATCTTAGGGAACAGTTCGCTGAGCACGTCAGCCGGGCCTACAGGGACCGACTGGACCTTCCAGTCACCGTCCATTTTAATTTCCCTTCCCACTCCCTTTCCGACATGACCAACCTCAGCATCCTCCATTGCCACAGCGAATCAGACCGCAAGATGGAGGAACAACACCTTATCTTCCACCTGGGCAGCCTACAGCCTGGATGACTCAACATTGCGTTCTCCAATTTCAAATAGCATTCCTTCCCATCCCGACTCCCTTTCCAGCCCCTCCCTCGCCCTTCCATTCCTCTGACCGACCCTTTCTTCCTCCCATCGACCAACCAGGTCGTACCCTCTACCTGTGTTCACCTATCCCTACCTCACCAACCCGTCCCCTCCCCACCCAAAACCCTCCACCACCCCCCCCTCTTTATCTGCAGCTCCCCTTACATCCACCTCAGTCCTGAAGAAGGGTTACATCTGAAACGTTGACTTCTCCACCCCCTGATGCTGCCTGGCTTGCTGTGTTTTAGCAGCCTCCTGCTTGTCCACCTTGGATTCCAGCATCTGCAGTTTTTTTTTGTCTTTGTCTTATCTATCCCTTTCATAATTTTATCTGTTTCTATAAGATCCCCTCTCATTCTTCTGGATTCTAGCGAATACAGTCTCAGGCGGCTCAACCTCTCCTCATAGGGTAACCCCTCCATGTCCAGAATCAACCTGGTGAACCTCCTCTGCACTGCCTCCAAAGCCAGTATATCCTTCCTCAAGTAAGGATAGCAGAACTGTGCACAATACTCCAGGTATGGCCTCACCAACACCTTGTACAATCGCAGCAGAACCTCCCTGCTCTTAAATTCAATCCCTCGAGCAATGAAAGCCAATACTCCATTTGCCTTCCTGATTACCAGTAACACCTGCAAATCAACTTCAGCGATTCATGTACGCGTACCCCGAAGTCCCTCTGCACAACCGCATTCTGCAATCTTTCGTCATTTAAATAATACTCTGACCTACTATTTTTAACTTCCAGGGCTCTATTTCCCCCAGCTAGGCTAGAGGAGAGATTTAGCCCAGCACCTTCATGATCTGAGGGCAAACTGGAGACTTGTTCAATGTCCAGGCACATTGCGAGAGATGCAGTTGCTTTGGGAAAATCACTTGACGCTGGGTCTCTGGTATTTTCCGGGGACAAGGTGGCAAAATGAGGGATTCCCCAAGAACCCCTGGTGACAGTGACATTGCAGGGCCATTCCCCCGTGAGTGTATGCACTCACATTACTGTGTAGCAATGTCTGCTAACTCTCACCTCTCGACAAGTTACTGGCCCAGTGGGACTCCAGGAAGTGCTGAGAGGACCAATGTCCCCACTTAATAGATAGCTAAGTGGCGTATGTTGCTGTGTTTCTTTTTTGCATTGATGAAATTTACACTGCTTTCAGGTGCCTAATTAGCCTAGAGATGGAGCACACTGCTGGCATTGTGATTTTTGAAGAAACGTGAGGTAATTACAGTGTGAAATTTATTGTGTTGTCGAGGGTAATAAACCTGGGGCAATCTGCTATTTGAAGAAGTTAATCAGGGCTGGAAAATGTCGAGTGATGCTGCTGGAGAATTAGGGCAAGTGAGCTGAGCTACTGACAAAGGCTGGGACAATGCCCACTCACTCACACCTCACCCATAGATATTCCTTCAGATTCACATGGTTGCCCATTTTCTCCTAACCTGTTCCCGTTCCCTTGCTTTCGTTTCTGTTTCTCACAACGTGACCCGTCTTCTCATTCTTTCTTGGTCAATATTTCCTTTGCTTTTTACCTCTAAATCTCTGTCACCCCTTGAAATAACTCCACAAGAGACCAGTGTCCTGTCACAAAGTCACCCTTTATTTACACGTGTCGAGTCCTCGCTCCCTCAGAGTCAGTTCTCAGAGTGAATAGACCCTCTGACACTCCTGTTTATATTATTTTATTAAACAAATTACAAACCAGTTTACAAAAAACATTGTTTTTCTCTTTTTTTTAATTTATTTAACCCCCACATTACCACCTAAGTGCGGTAGTGCTTATTTTTTCCCCCAGCACCCATGGTGTGTGTGTGTGCAGGTGTGAGACACAGTGAGAGACACAAAGTGCTTGAATCTTTATTCAAATTCCACCACCAGGAAGATAGGAAAACACCCGGGTGGCCAGTGACAAGCACTGCCCTTCACATCAAAGGGCAGTGCTGTGTGATCAGACACCCCTGTTTATATCTGTCAGCAACAACTCCCTAATTGGACCAGATCAACAGCCCCAATCAGGAACTCATTTGAAGGCCACCTGGCTGACATCTTCCCATTCCCTATATTCCACTCTCTGCCCCTCTTCAGCCACACACAATGTCAACTGTGGCTCAGTTGGTGAAACTGTTAGCTCTCGGTCCTGGCTTCAGGTCTCACCCCACAGCTTAAATACAAAATTCCCTGCACTAATGAGAGAGTGCTGCTATTTATCTCAATCATTTCCATTCCCTTATTCTCTCTTGTGATGCACATCTGCCTTTTCTCTCATTTTTCTCTTCCTCAAGTTTCACCACTGTCCTCTTTCTCTCTCTATACACTCTGTTTCCCTTACCCCCTCCCCCAGTTCTTCTTCCAGCCCTCACCAGTGGTCCCCAGAGGAGTCACTGACGCACTCTTTCTCTTTTGTCTTCCTTGTTATTTTGCCTTTTGCTATTGCCATGAGTGTGGGTGTGTTCCTGTATCTCTCCCTCCCTCCCTCTCTCTCTCTCGGTTTTTGTGTGTATGTGTGTGTCTGCATTTCTGTATATGTTGCTCTGTGTGCGTATGTATGTTTCTGTGTCGGTGTTTGTGTCGCTGCATTTGTGTGTGTGTCTGTGTATCTCTCTTTCTCTCTCTCTCTCTCTCTCTCTCTGTGTTTTGGATATGTGGATGTTCAAACAAAATTTCATAAAGTAGCACACAGTAGGTGAACACAGATAAAAGGGACATTCACAGCGCACATCCAAAATTAGCTAAGGGATGGAAACGAAAGATTTATGCAGATTAGCTTGCTTTTCTCCTGGAGGGAGATAAATAGTGGATGTTCCACAGGACCATTACTGTTTTTAATATTAATAGACTTTTGGACCTGGAGTTCATATCTCAACTTTAAAAGTGTCATAGATGACACGGAACTGAGGAGTGTGGTGGTTCAGAATGGGTGAAGATGTGCCAGGGAAAATTGTGAAGTGGTAGATTTTGTTTGGGAGAATGGGGAGAAGACACAAGAGTGTGGCACGGGAAAAGCATAGCAGGTCAGGCAGCATCCGAGGATCAGTGGAATTGATGTTTCATCAATTCGCCTGCTCCTCAGATGCTGCATGACCTGCTGTGTTTTTCCAGCATCACACTCTCAACTCTGATCTCCAGTCCTCACTTTCACCTAGAAGGCACAAGAGTTCTTTAGATTAGATTAGATTCCCTACAGTATGGAAGGCCCTTCAGCCCGACAAGTCCCGAACACTGACCCTCCGAAGAGTAACCCACTCAGACCCATTCCCCTACCCTATATTCACCCCTGACTAACGCACCTAACACTACGGGCAATTTAGCATGGCCAATTCCCCTAACCTGCACATTTTTGGATTGTGGGAGGACACCAGAGCACCCGGAGGAAAACCACACAGACACGGGGAGAATGTGCAAACTCCACACGGACAGTCACTCGAGGCAGGAAACCAACCCAGATCCCTGTCACTGTGAGGCAGCAGCGCTAACCAATGAGTCACCATGCCACCCCATGGTAAACAGTGCAATTTTAAAGGAGCTGCAAGCAGAGAGACCTAATGGTGCTTTTTTTTCATTCGTTCACTTGACCTTGCTAATGATGCCCACATTTGTTTCTTGTCCCTAGTCACCTTGAATGGGTGTCAAGGCCATTTTGGATGGCAGACCAGAGCCCAGTCTGGAGTCACATTTGGTCAGACCTGGTAGGAATAGCAGATTCCTGTCCTTAAAGGATATTAGCGAGCTAAATGGATTAGGCATAGGAACACACAAAATAGTAACAGGAGTAGGCTATTCAGCCATTCGAGCCTGCTCCACCAATCAATACGATCATCCAAATCAATCCTCTGCTTCTGCTTCTGCTTTGTCCCCACATCCATTGATCGCTTTAGCCCTGATGAGGGCAATTGATGATGGTTGAGCTCAACTTTATATTCATAGAGTCATAGAGATATACAGCACGGAAACAGACCTTCAGTCCAACTCATCCATACCAACCAGATGTCCTAAATTAATCTAATCCTATTTGCCAGCATTTGGTCCATAACCCTCTGAAACCTCCCTATGCATGTACCCACCTAGATGCCTTTTAAATGTTGTAATTGTACCAGCGTCCTCCACTTCCTCTGGCATTCCAGGGAACTTGATATTATATCCCCCGTCAAGTACATTCTTAACATAGGGATGGCACATAAGATAGGACAGCTTCCAGCCCAGTATCTTCCCACCTATCCCCAATACCCGCAGTCATTATAAATAAATCATTGTTACACTGTCCATGCCATTGCATACTTGGCATGGGTGGTCAGGCAGGAGTGGGGAGCTGTTTTGTTGCATACACTTTTGCAGGGGGCAGAAGGAAGAGAGGAGATGTATCTCCTCATACATTGGGGGCACCCTCCTCCAAAGATGGTGCACCCCAACCTCCTTCCTGGTTTGCCTGCTCTGCAAAATCCCGAATGTTGTAACAAAATGCTTTGTAGAGCAGATGGAAACACGAGCATTATAAATCAAGGCATATTTCACTGGCTGGGCCAGGATTTATTGCCCATCACTAAGTACCCTTCACTAGGTTGAAGTTGAGCTGCCTTCTTGAACCGCTACAGTCTATGTGCTGTGGATTAACCCACAATGCTATCAGGGATGGAATTCCATGATTGTGACCCAGCGACACTGAAAGAACTACAATATATATTTCCAAATCAGGATGGTGAGTGGCTTGGAGGGAATCTTGCAGAGGGTGGTCTTCCCAAGTATCTGCTGCCTTTGACTTTTAAGCTAAAAGTGGAGGTGTGGATTCAAAAGATGCTGTTGAAAGAACCTTAGTGAGTTGCTGCAGTATATCCTGTTGTTGGTACATTGTAAAAGTAAAAATCAGGAAGATGCTAAAGCTTCAGAAAACACAAATTTGACCTTAGCTGGAGTACTGTGTCCAATTCTGAACACCTTAAGAATTATATGAGGCAAGATTTACTGGAATCAGAGATTTTGCATTTCATACAGCAGGAGAGGTAAGAGAAGAAGTGTTTGAAATCCTGAAGTGTTTAGAGAGAATAAATAAACAGAAATTTGTTTCAGTCATAGAAGGGTTAATTAGCAGGGCACAAACCTGAAATGACTGGTATAAGACAAGGTGGCATGGTGGCTCAGTGGTTAGTGCAGCTGCCTCACATCACCAGGGATCCAGGCTCGATTCCAGTCTCAGGCAAGTGTTTGTGTAGAATTTGCACATTCTCCTTGTGTCTGAGGGGGGTTTTCTCCAACAGTCCAAAGATGTGCAGGTTAGGTGAATTGCTAAATTGCCCACTTGTGCCTATGTTAGGCGCATGAACTGTTCAACCTCCTCGTGGGAGCACGAGGTAGCGCTGATACAGTGATCGATGTATTGGAGGAATAGGTGTGCGGTGATGCTGACGTAGCTACAGAAGATGGACTGTTCCACGATGAACATCTCTGGGACACCCGAACCAACCAACCCCACCACCCCATGGCTGAACACTTCAACACCCCCTCCCACTCTGCCAAGGACATGCAGGTCCTGGGCCTCCTCCATCGCCAAACCTAACCACCCTACACCTGGAGGAAGAACACCTCATCTTCCACCTTGGGATCCTGCGACCACATGGGATCAATGTGGATTTCACCAGTTTCCTCATTTCCCCTCCCCCATCTTATCCCAATCCCGAGCCTCCAACTCGGCATCGCCTTCTTGACCTGTCCATTGTCTTTCCCATCTATCCGTTCCAGCCTTCTCTATGACCTATCACCTTTATTCCTCCCCCACCTTCATCTACCTATCACAATCCCAGCTACCTTCCCTCCCGCTCCACCCCTCCTCCCATGTAGGCCCACAAGCCTCATTCCTGATGAAGGGTTTATGCCTGTAATGTTGATTCTCCTACTCCTCGGATGCTGCCTGATCTGCTGTGCGGTTCCAGCACCACACTCTCAACCCCTGGATTCAGACACAGCAATGGCCACCAAATAGGAAACAATTGGAGTGAAAACAAAACATAAGGATATGGGAGAAACAGAGTGGAGGGCACTATTCTTTAAAAGCTAGATGGACTGAGTGGCCTGCTTTCCATAGAATGCTGTGATGCTTCCGTTGTCCTAGTCAATGATTCAAGCCAGTCATTGGATCATTTATCCGATTGGTGTTTGTGGCAGCTTGCTGTGGGCAGACTGGTTGCAAGTGACTCCCACATCACTACAGCAAGCTGACCTTAAAGTGCAGGAAAGTGGTTTGAGGCATGCTATGTAAATGCCAATTATACCTTGTCGTTGTCTTTGAGAATGTACTTTGGGTGGTGGGGGTGGGGGCAGCGTTGGTGGTGGGAAGGAGTTAAGCTCAGAGTGTAGTGAGAATGCAGCCATTAGAAGCAGACTCAGGCTGTAGCACGCTCCTCTCCATGATTCATTGTTTGGCAGAGAACTGCGGCTGTACTCTATCCATCATTTCTTTCAAGTGTCAGTCCATTCGCGGCTGTCATCTGATCCCCATTAAATCCAACATAATGAAAGCTGAGGCTGCTAATTACCCCAGTATACTGGAGGGCTCTTAGGCCTGACCCCTCTGTCACTGACAATGTGGTGTGATGGGAATCATGTCTGTGAGAGGCTCTTTTACAGCACATTCCTGCACAGCCTCAATGCTACTTGTTCTGGTTGTATTGAACACAGTGTGCATCCTGCCTCCTTTATATGCTGGCCTCCTGTTCACAGCCACATAGCTATCATCTTGTACATACCAAATTTCATTCATGGCACACGGTCACTACTGGTTGGGCCAGCATTGATTACCCATTCCTAACCTTGCCCTGGAGAAGGTGGCAATGAGCTGCTTGTTTGAACTGCTACACTCCAAGCTGCCTGAACTGCTGTGCTCTTCCAGCACCACTAATCCAGAATCTGGTTTCCAGCATCTGCAGTCATTGTTTTTACCGCACTCACAATAGAAACATTCAGCCCTTCAAAGCCTGCTCCATCAATCAGTATGATCATGGCTGACCATCCAATTCAGTCCCCTGTTCCTGCTGTCTCCCCATTCCGTTTGGTACCTTTTTCCTGAAGAACGATATCTAACCTTTAAACCCATTAAATTGGAAAGGGTGCAGAAAAGATTTACAAGGATGTTAGGAGGGCTAGAGGGTTTGAGTTATAAAGAGAGGCTGGATGGGCTGGGACTTTTTACACTGGAGCTTAGGGGAGACCATATAGAGATTCATAAAATGTTGAGGGGCATAGATAAGGTGAATAACAAAAGTCTCTTTCCCTCGAGCATGGAAATTCAAAACTAGAAGGCATACTTTTAAGGTGAGAGGAACATCATTTAATAAGGATCTGAGGGGCAACATTTTCACACAGAGATTGGTGCGTATATGGAATGAACTGCGAGAGGAAGTGGTAGATGAAGGTATAGTTGCAATGTTTTAAAGACATTTGAACAGGTGCATGAAAAGGAAAGGTGTAGAAGGATACGGGCAAATGGGACTATGACTGTCTTTGGCCTCAACCACTCTGTGGAAGAAAATACCACAATCTCAACACACTCTGGGTGAAAACATTTCTCCTCATTTCAGTCCCCAATGGCGTACCTTGTATCCTTAGACTGTGACCCCTGATCCTGGACTCTCTGATCATTGAGAACAACCATCCTCTGTTTACCCTATCTAGTCCTGTTAGATTTTCTTATTTTCTTTGAGATCCCTCTCATTCTTCTAAACTCCAGTGAATATAGTTCTATCTTATCAGTCTCTTATGCCATTAGGGAGGGAGTTCCAGGATTTTGATCCAGAGACATTGAAAGAACGGCAATATATTTCCAAGTCAGGATGGTGAATGGCTTGGAGGGGAACTTGCAGGGGGTGGTGTTCCTGTGTATCTACTGCCCTTGTCCGTCAAAGTTATTGAGGTTGTGCTATTGAAGGAATCTTGATGAGTTGTTTCAATATACCTTGGAGATAGTAGCAGCACTATGTACGATGTTAGAAGTGAATGTTGAACGTAGTAGCTGTGATGCCAGTCAAGGATGTTGTCCTAGATGGTGTCAAGATTCTTGAGTGTTTCAAACTGCACTCAATCCAGGAACCTGGGGCCTATCCATCGCACTCCTGACTTGTGTCTTATAGATAGAGGACAGTCCTTGAGGAACAAAGTAGTGAGTTACTTGCTGCAGAAATCCTAACCTGTTCTTGAAAAGCCACATATTTTATAGTAATATCCTCCTGGCATCTAACCTTTTTCACTCTCTGTCTTCTTTTGTTTGCCCGAAATGTCGATTTTCCTGCTCCTCAGATGCTGCCTGAACTCCTGTGTTTTTCCAGCACCACTCTAGTCATTGTTTTAACCTTTTCCAATGGCCTTTTAAACAAGCTGGTTTGGGCCCTGTTACTGAATTTCCATCAAATGACCCTGGAAAATAACTAGAATCTCTTCTTATTTTGAGGCTCCCAAAAGCTGGCTACTACATATGGTCAGACCAAAGCTTCAACTGTCTCCCTCACCCAATATCACTGAAACATATAATCAGGTCATTTTGTCACATGGGAAATTGAATAGTGGCTGCTGCATTTCCTTCATTACAGCAATGACTACACTGCAAAAGTACATCACTGGCATGAGGCTTTTTGGGATGGCCTGAGGTCATGAAAGGTGCTACATAATTGCAATTTCTTTTCTTTCTTTCCTTCTTTCCTTCACTCTTTCTTTCCCGTTCAGTTATGCATCTAAAATCTCACCTTTATAAGAGCCTTACAACAAGGCTATGGACAATAACTTCACCAGTCAGTAACTTCAAGTCACAGTGAAAGGCTTGAAGTTGCTTTATGTTGGTGTGTTTCTCTGCCTTATTCAGAAGGGAGTGACAGATACAGCCACATTGTCCCTTTGCCTCAAGTTTGTCCGTTAATCTATTCTGATACAATCTCTTTCCTCCTGTCTGAAGATTGTCTGAAGATTGCATTCTGGTTATTTATACTAGCATTGCTCAGTACAGCCACTAATACCACTGTAACTACTGCTACTACTGGTGAGTGGCTGGTTTGAGTGCAGCACCTTTAATAACCACCCTCTCCCCAGGCAAGTGCAGCTAATTCCTTAACTAATACCTACACACAAATCCCACCAGGCCAATGATGCTCAACAGCCTGTGGGCAGCATTTGTCATATTTCAAGTAACATTTGTACTGTGCGAGTGCTGGGCAATAACCATCCACAATAAGGGAAAATCTAACTATCCTCTTGACATCTAATGGCATCACGATTGCTGAATTCTGCCTATTGGCTATGAAAACTCCATTTTCACTAATTGCTATGGACTTGAGTTTGAAGAATTGTGGATACCTGTTTTTTTTTAAGTTAATAAAAAGACATTAGAACTTTCCTTTAACAAGGTATTGCTTGGTAATCATATGTCTTGTGATAACCTTGTTTGCTGGAGACCAGTCATAGAGTCATGGAGTCCTACAGCAAGGAGACAGGCCAGTTTGGCCCAAAGTGGTCCATGCCGACCAAAATGCCCATCCACACGGACCCCACTTCCCTGCACTGTGCCCATATCCTTCTAAACCTTTCCTATCCATGCTTTTGTCCAAATGCCTATTAAATGTTGTTAAATGCACCTGCCTCAACCAGTTCCGCTGGCAGCTCATTCCATATACGTACTGCCCTCTGTGTAAAAAAGTTGCCCCTTAGGTTCCTTTTTAATCTTTTCCCTCTAACCTTAAACTGATGCCATCTTGTCCTCAAATCCCCAAACCTGGGAAAACAAATTGAGTACATTCACCCGATACATGCTTCTCATGATCCAAGCACTGCTAAAAGATCCCCCCTTAGTCTCCTACACTCTAAAGAAAAAAGTCTGAGCTTGCCTCACCCTATAACGCCAACCATTCAGTGCTGGCAACATCCTTGTAAATTTCTTTTGCACTCTTTCCAGTTTAATGGGCGGTCAGTTTAGTGGACAGCACGGTGGCACAGTGGTTAGCACTGCTGCCTCACAGTGCCAGAGACTCGGGTTCAATTCCCGCCTCAGGCGACTGACTGTGTGGAGTTTGCACATTCTCCCCGTGTCTGCATGGGTTTCCTCCTGGTGCTCCGGTTTCCTCCCACAGTCCAAACATGTGCAGGTCAGGTGAATTGGCCATGCTAAATTGCCCGTAGTGTTAGATAAGGGGTAAATATAGGGGAATGGGTCTGGATGGATTACACTTTGGCAGGTTGGTGTGGACTTGTTGGGCTGAAGGGCCTGTTTCCACACTGTAAGTAATCTAATCCTTAATAATATCCTTCCTATAGCAAGGCAGTAAACTTTAAGGGCATTTAAATGGTCATAAGATAAACATATGGATGAAAATGGAATAGTGTAGGATAGGTAGGCTTCAGGTTGGTTCCACAGGTCAGCACAACATTGATGGCTGAAGGGTCTGTACTGAACTGTAATGTTCTATGTTCTCAGGTGACCAACATTGAACACAATACTCAAAGTGCGGCCTCACCAATGTCCTGTACAACTGCAACATATCTTCCCAAATTCTATGCTCAGTGTCCTGACTGATGAAGGTCAGTGTGCCAAAAGCCTTTTTCACTGCCCTGTCTACCTGTGACTCCACTTTCAGAGACTATGCACCTGAACTCCAAGATCCCTCTGTTCCACTACACTCCTTAAGGCCCTACCATTCACCACAAAACTCCTACCTTGATTTGACTTCCCAAAATGCAAGACCTCACTGTCCACAAAACCATCTATTTAGTGTCATCTGCAAACTTACTAATCATGCCTTGTACATTCTCATCCAACTCACTGATATGGTCAACAATTGGAGGGTTGGATCTTGGATGGAGGGGAGGGAGAGTGGTGGAGATGAAGAAACTGGTGAAATCGTCATTGATGCCATGTGGTGGGAGGGTCCCAAGGCAGAAGATGAGACATTCTTTCTCCAGGCGTCGGGTGGTTAGGATTTGCAGTGGAGGAGGCCCAGGATTTCTGGAGCACCAGAAAGAAACCCACACAGACACAGGGAGAATGTGCAAATTCCCCACAGGCAGGCCAGAATTGAACTCGGGTCCCGGGCGCTGTCCACTGTTATCCCTTTGCCTACTTGTTATCCTCTCAAAGAAATCTAATAAATTTACCAGGCATTATTTCCCCTTCATGAAGTCAAGTTGTCTCTAAAATAACTCCACAGAGGCTGGTATCTTGTCACCAACTCACCTTTTATTTACACAGAGGGAGTCCTCAACACTGATCGAGCTTTCTCAGAACCAACTGTCAGGATGAACAGGATGTCTGACATTCCTGTTTCTCTCTGTCAGCCAGGGCTCCCTGATTATACCAGATTAACAGCCCCAATCAGGGAACTCCTATTCTATGAGGTTTACCTGGCTGACCTCATTACAATCACTACAGTCTCTGCTTGATTACACTATGTATTCCGAAATGCTCTGCTATTACATTCTTCATAATAGACTCCACCATTTTCCCCAAAGATGGATGTCAAGCTGACTGGCCTATAGTTACCAGTTATTTTTGTCTCCACCTCTCATTGAATAAAGATGTTACATTGGTAATTTTCAAACATTTTTGATCTCCAGAATTTAAGGATTCTTAGAAGATTACTAAGAGTACATCTACTATCCGTTTTCACTATTCATTCAAAGAACAAAGAACAATACAGCACAGGAATAGACCTTTCACCCTCCAGGCTGCGCCAAACTCATTTTGCCCTTCCATACTAAAACTTTCTTCACTTACATAATCTATATCCCTCTATTCCCTTCCTATTCATGTATTTGTCCAGATGCTCTTGAATGCTGCTATTGTGTCTGCTTCCACCACTTCCTCTGGCAGCGTGTTCCAGGCACTCACCACCCTCATGTGGGTCATTGGGTCGGCCAGAAATTATCATCCGTTCCTAGTTGCCCTTGAGAAGGTGGGGGTGAGTTGCCTACTTAAATTGCTGCAATCCATTTGGTTCAGGTACACTCAGAATGCCATTCAGGAGGGAATTGCAGGATTCTGACCCAGTGACACTGAAGAGACAATGATATATTTTCAAGTTAGGATGACAAATGGCTCAGAAAGGAAATTGCAGTTGGTAGTGTTCCCAAGTATCTGCTGCTCTTGTCTTTCTAGGTGGCAATGGCTGTGGGTTTGGAAGGTGCAGTCTAAGGAGCCTTGGTAAATTTCTTCATTGCATCTTATAGATGGTGCACACTGCTGTTACTTAGTGTTGGTGGTAGAGGGAGTGAATGTTGAATGTGGATCTCTAGGGCTACTTTCTTTAAATTCCTTGGGTACAGTCCATCATGTCCAGGGAACATTTAGCCCTTCACCCCCATTAGTTTTACTGGTACTGTCCAAACTGAATTGGATCAGCCATTTAAAAATGATGGTTATACAAGAGTAAGTTACATACTGGGGATTCTATGGTGATGAAATCACCTTCTGTAATGCCAATGCCTTTATCCCACCTACAGGATACAAGCCAGGAGTATGCTGGAATTCTTCACTTGCCTGTGTGCATGCAGCTCCAACAACACTCAAGATGATCAAACCTCTTCAAGAGCAATTAAGGATGGACAAGTAATGACATTCTTACTAACAATACCCATACGCCATGAAGGAATAAGTAAAGAATAACATCTAGGTTAAATCAACCCAGTAGATCGTTACAGCATCCACCACCTTAAACATTTACTGCTCTGCTACTCACTCACTCACTAGCACTAGTGTGCTTCACCATTATATACATGGCAGCTCCACCCCAAGCTTTCTTTGATAGCGCCTTCCAAATCTGTGATTGACTCTCAGTCAGTGTTTCTCCCCCTATATTTCTCACCCTGTTTCTCGTCCTCTGTTTCTTCAAGCCCATCGATCCTCAGTCGCTGGGTCAAAATCCTGGAAATCCTTCCCAGCAGCACTGTGAGTTGTACTTACACTATCAGATTGCAGTGGTTCAAGGAGGTAGCTCAGTATCCCCTTCTCAAGGGCCACTGGAAGCAGGTGATAAATCCTGGTCTCACCAAAAATGGCTATATCCCAAATCCAAATAAAACAAAATATATATTGTCCAAGCATCCCAGTATCGCTACCGTTATCCTCTCAAAGATCTGACATCAGTTGGTGAGAAAGGATGTCTTTCTCTCCAATCCATACTGGGATTTGCTAATTGCTTCAGCAGAATGATTGTAAAATTTAACAATCCCTTCTAGCAAATTGGCTTCAACATAATACACCTAAACTTTCCTGGCTCTGCCTGTGTACCTTATTAGATGCAAGCATCACATAATTGCCCTGCAGTGCTTGGGAAGGTGCATGTTCTGTTGCCTTATCCTCGAGTCTTATCACTGTTTGATCCTAGTTGGTTGATGCAGAGGATGTACTGAACCTCTTACAGTGGGTTCTTGAATTGAGCATATTAGAATGAACATTAAGAGCAACATCTTGTCTTTCTATAACACTGCAAATGCAGTAAGAAGTCCCATAATATTTCACAGGCATTTGAGCAATTAAAATTTGACATTAAGCTATGTACGATGGCAGGAGCAGAAGAATTTGGCAGCTGCAGAAATCTTTTTGACATCATTCAAATATGGAGTTCCAGAAAAGATGGGTGTGAACTTGGGAGGTGACAACATGTTGGAAAGGAAGGTGGAAGAGGCGTATGCAGATTACAAGGAAAGAGAAGCCAAGAGTTGTTGTTGTTTGGAAGAGAGGCGCAGTAATGGTAGATCTGAAGAAGGTGGGGCTATAAGAAACTGTTTGGAGACATATGGGAACCAGGAAGGGAAGTTGGGAGTCAGTCTTATAATGGGAAACAGTGATGTCAATTGCTGCAAGCATCTTCTATTGGCTTGGTCCTCACTGTCGTCACCATCTTGTACTGTCAGATATGATCCGAGATGTTTTGGGTAGATTTACTGCCATCAGACTTTCTTGGTAATGGTCATAGGTTTGAAAGGTGCTGTCTGAGGATCTTTGATGAATTTCTGCATTGCCTTTTGTAGATAGTACACACTGCTGCTACTGACTGTCTGTGGTCGAGGGAGTAGATGTTTGTGGATACAATCCTAACCAAGCAGGTTGCTTTGCCCTGGATAGTACCAAGCTTCTTGGGTGTCTTTGGAGCTGCACCCATCCAGGCAAGTGGGAAATAATTCTGTCACACTCCTAACTTGTGCCTTCTATATGGTAGACCAACTTTGGTTAGCTACATTACATCAAAAATGCATGAAGGTCACTTGTGAAACATGCAGCTCAACTTAAGAGTAAATAGATATTGCCACCTTAGCTGGGTGCTGTTAGACTATGAATGATCACAGAGGCACCTGTTGAAGACTGTTTATATCTTTATATCCTGATAGATGGAGATTATCTTGTAATGATAAGTTAACCTTTTCAAGGAGTACCTACAAATCAGCAGTTGAGTGGAAATAGGAATATGGGAGTATAAAATAAATGGCACAGACACTATGTGTTTGGAGAGGCCATGTATGGCCGATGCAGTGCTTAGAATACCTTTGGACTTATTCCTATACATCAAGGTCTGTAACTCCCCGATTAGCGTTTGTACTTAACATGCTCAGCACAGACTGATACCGACACCAATCACACTATTGACCCTGACCACCTCACGATTCACTGAACTGACCCTGATTTCAACAGGTACAAAGATGGTTACTGATGGATTCATAATCACCCAATTGATTGGGTTCTGTATGTCGAGAGCGGCTCTGCTCATTCACACTGATCCATTAATATTCAGCGACTGTCGTACTCAGCTCTGCACCTCTATTGTCTGAACGATCGATGCTCAGCCACCGATTCCTTTCTGTGATAGCGGTAGGGGAGGGGCAGTGCATTTGAGTGAGCAAAGTGCAAGACCACTCAGGTCTGACCCTGGACTCCTGTCTGCCAGCTCCCTAATTATACTGACATCTTCAAAGACAGCCTGATCCACAAGAATGAGGGATGTTTAATAACAGAGGATCCAGAGACATCAGTAAAGGTTAATGAATTCCCTTCATCTTGTGTGTGGTTCTTAACCCTTCCTGTACCTGGCTAACATTTCCCATCAACAAGACAGGCAGAGTACTGAGGTTTTCACAAAGCCTGGAGATGTGAACTCTAAGCAGTAAAGGCAGAAACAAATCAGAAAGGAAGAGAATAGAAACTTGGTGGATGGGAATCATCATACACCCAGACGTAGAGTTACACAACATGGAAAAAGACCCCTCAGTCCATGACAACTAGACCTCTTAAACTGATCTAGTCCCATTTACCAGGATTTGGTCCATTTTCTTCCAAACCCTTCAATCATGTATCCATCTGGATGCCTTTTAAATGTTGTAATTGTACCTGCATCCACCACTTCCTCTGCAAGTTCGTTCCATACATGCAGCAACCCCCCGTGTGAAAAGGTTGCCCCTCAGGTCACTTTTAAATCTTTCCCTTCTCACCTGAAACCTATGTCCTCTCGTTTTGGACTCCCCTACCATGGGAAAAATACTTTGTCTATCTACCCTATCCGTGCCCCTCATGATTTTATAAACCTCTACAAGGTCACCCCTCAGCCTCCGACGCTCCAGGGAAAATAGCTGAGAGTGTAGTGCTGGCAAAGCACAGCAGGTCAGGCATCATCCGAGGAGCAGGAGAATCGACATTTCAGGCAGAAGCCCTTCATCAGGAATTCGGGCATATGCCCGAAATATCAATTCTCCTGCTCCTCGGATGCTGCCTGACCTGCTGTGCTTTTCCAGCACCACACTTTCGATTCTAATCTTCAGCATCTGCAGTCCTCACTTTCTCCGGGGAAAATAGCCCCAGCCTATTCAGCCATTCCATGTGCCCTCCAATCCCCAAAAAATTCTTGTAAATCTTTTCTGAACCCTTTCAAGTTTAACAACATCCTTCCGATAGCAGGGAGACCAGAATTGCACACAGTATTCTAAAAGTGGTCTCACCAATGTCCTGTCTCGCTGCAACATGACCTTTCAACTCTTGTACTCAATACACTGTAAGATGTTTGAAATGCAGATATAGTGTGCTCAATCAGTGAGGTTACCATCCAGCTAAGATTGGTCTATAGCCTCAGAAAGTGAACATCAAAACAGGCCATTTAAACATAAATTTTATTTTTTGCTATTTTTAAATATTTTTTGTGCTCTTAAAATACGGTTCAGTTTCACGTTCAATTGAGACATCCAAAAGGGCATTGGATGATCATTTGGCTAGAAGTGGTGTTCAGGGATATGGGCAAGAGGTAGGAAATTGGTGCGAGGCAACGATGCTTATTTCACGAGCCGACTGAGGCACAACGGGCTGTTTCCGCTCCAGAACAATTCTGTGATTCTGTGAAAATATTTTAGACGGGAAGATTATTTGACTGAGAGTTAAGGTCAATCCAGTTTTGGAGATGGGGGAAAGGGGACACACATAAATGTTTTCCATTTTTAATTGGATGATGCACGACAAGATTGGGAAGTGGTGGGTCAGTTCATGGGCTAAAAGTTCCAGGAACTGTGCCCGCCCGAGAGGTACCAATGGAGGGCTTTTTATACCTGGCACTCAGGCATGAAACGGGGTGAGCAGATTAGAACCTTGTCATCAAAGAGCCTTTGCCAGGCAACTTAGCTCTTATTCTCCAAGGTCTGTAGTAAAAAAACAGTAAAAAGGCCCGACTCCCATTACTGGCATATGTTGAACTTTAGACATCAGGAATGTATCCTGCGCTTAGAAATGAGCACGTCCAAATTTTGATGCTGTTCCTGACCACAAATCCAAAGGTTCGAAGCTCCTCACCTCCCCCTCTATAGATGACAGGTTTCAAGGGGCGAGAGTGTGATAATAGAAAAGCACAGCCGGTCAGGCAGCATCCAAGGAGCAGGAGAATTGACGTTTCGGGCATAAGCCATTCACCAGGAATGAGGCTTGTGGGCTGGGGGGAGATGAGAGATAAATGGGAGTGGGCGGGGGGTTCTGGGGTGGGAGGTAGGTAGCTGAGAGTGCAATTGGTAGATGAAGGTGGGGGAGAAGGTGATAGGTCAGAGAGGTGAGTGGAATGGATAGGTGGGAAGGAAATTGGACAGGTAGGACAGGTCAAGAGGGAGATTCCAAGTTGGAAGGTTGGGTCTGGGATAAGATGGGGACAGGGGAAATGAGGAAAGTGGTGAAATCCACATTGAAGCCATGTGGTTGGAGGGTCCCAAGGCGAAAGATGAGATATTCTTCCTCAGGTGGGTGGTAAAGGTTTGGCGATGGAGGAGGCCCAGGACTTGCATGTCTTTGGGGGAGTGGGAAGGGGAATTGAAGTGTTTGGCCGTGGGGTGGAGGGGTTGCTTCGCGTGTGTGTGTCCCAGAGATGTTTGCTTTGCGCATGCATCCCGGAAATGATGGCTTTGTGCTTGCGTCCCGCAGATGTTTTGAGGGGCTTTTGTCTGGTCCATAACAAATTAGGGGCTCTCGTAGGGATCAAAATCTCTAATTCTGGGTCGGTTTTAGGATCGTTAGCCTCAACAGCTAGTGAGTGGTGAGTGTTGATGTTCGCTTTTCGGGTGTTGCATTCGGTCGGTTTAAACAGGGTGTACCTTGTGTAATAAAGGCTCTTTCAGTCACTAAGAGTTTCTTGGGGGTGGAAGAAGTCAGAGTTTTAGAAAAAGCCAGGCAAAGCTTATGGAACTGGTAGACAAGCTGGAGTTGAGTTTACCTTTGTCCATGCAAAAAGAGGAGGTAATTGTAGCAATAGCTCGCCATTTACAATTGCTGGAAATGCCATCAGAATATTTGGAAATGGCTAAAATTCAATGGCAAATAAAGTAGCTTGAACATGATAAGAAAATAGAACAGTTTAAATTATGATTTGAAGCAGAAGAAAAGCAGAAAGAGAGAATAGTTCTAGCAGAGGAAAAAGAACAAGAAAGAATAGTCCTGGAAGAACAAAACGAAAAGAAAAGAAAGGCCCTAGCAGAAGAAAGCGAGAAAGAGAGAGTTTTCAACTTGAGAGGTTGGAATTGCAAACTCAAAAGTCGACTTAATTTCTTTTAATTCATGTGTGGGACTTGGGTATCACAGGCTGGGCCAGCATTGATGGCCCATCCCTATTGCCCTTGAGAAGGTGGTGGTGAGCTGCCTTCTTGAATCGCTGCAGTCCACTTGCTGTGGGTTGATCCACAGTGCTGGTAGGGAGGGAATTCCAGGGTTTTTATCCAACGACTGTGAACGAACGGCGGCATATTTCCAAGTCAGGGTGGTGAGGGGCTTGGAGGGGAACTTGAAGGGGGTGGTGTACCCAAGTACCTGCTGCGTTTGCCCTTCTAGACGTAAGTGGTCATGGGTTTGGAAGGAAGGCGCTGTCTAAGGATCTTGTTGAATTTCTGCAATGTATCTGGTAGATAGTACGCATTGCTGCTCCCGTGTGCTAGTGATGGAAGGATTGAATGTTTGTAGATGTGGTGCCAATCAAGTGAGTTGTTTGTCCTGGATGGTGTCAAGCTTCTTGAGTGTTGTTGGAGCTGTACCCATTCAGGCAAGTGAGGAGTATTGAGCATCCAAGGAGCAGGAGAATCGACGTTTCGAGAAGGGCTTATGCCCGAAACGTCGATTCTCCTGCTACTTGGATGCTGCCTGACCTGCTGCGCCTTTCCAGCAACACATTTTCAGCTCTGATCTCCAGCATCTGTAGCCCTCACTTTCTCCTCCAAGTGAGGAGTATTCCATCACACTTCTGACTTGTGCCTTGTAGATGGTGGATAGACTTTGGGGTGTCAGGAGGTGACTTACTCGCCGCAATATCTCTAGTCTATGACAAGGGATAGAGGTAGAGGTGAAAGGTAGGCATAATGATGAGGACAGTGATGGAGAGAAATCCCATCAGAGGCAAAGGCTTGTTGGAAATCTGTTTAAATATGTTCAAGCGTTGCCTCGGTTTGATGAGAAGGATGTAGAAGCCTTTATCATTTCTTTTGAGAAAATGGCTGAACAAAAGTGGACAGGAAAACCACACACACCGACTAGGTTCTGAAATACAACAGCAACCATCTGAACACACACAAGAGAAGCTGCATTAGGACCCTGTTCAAAATGGCTGCAACACACTGCAGCACTCCTGACCAACGAAGAGAAGAAGAACACCTCTGCAGAATCTTTGCGAAGAATGGATATCCCCGCAATTTCCTCCATAGGTACCTAACAGACAAACAACACGACGAGGACATGCCATGACCTAACTCACTAGCTGCACTACCTTATTTAAAAAACGTCTCGGTTCTGACAGCCAGACCTCTCTGACCATTGGGATTCATGAAAGCCCATAAACCAGCAGCCACGCTCAGACAACCACTCACAAGGACAAAAGAGCCAGTACCCATCCTGTGCAAGACTGATGTAATTTACAAGATTCCATGCATAGACTGCACGAAACACTATATCAGACAAAGAGGCAGACAACTTGCAATCCGCATCCATGACCACCAACTAGCCACTAAATGCCATGACCAGCTGTCCCTAGTAGTGACACGCACAGATGACAAGGACCACAAATTCAACTGGGACAACAATGATCATAGGACAAACTAAACAGAGAGTCAGAGAATTTCTAGAAGCATGGCAGTCATCCTTGGCCTCCATCAACAAGCACATTGACCTCGACCCAATATACTGGCCATGACTATGAACAACTAGAAGCAGCAGGAACAAAACCAAATAAAATCCAAAAGAGATGGTACAGCGGTGCTTCATAGGAGGCTCCAAAGCACTGAAGATGTCACCGAGACAGGGGGCGAAACATCTGCAAATCAACTTCCCATCTCCGTGAACATACCTACAACTATGACAAGCCAATGCAATGGCCAGTGACCATAGGTATGGTTGATAGTTGGTAGTTGAGTTAGTGAGATATTTGCATCACTATAAGAGAAGCTATCTGGTGAGTACAATGAGGTGAGAAAAGCCATCTTAAGTGTATGTCAGATTGTGCCATAAGCGTACAGACATTTTAGGAATCTAAGGAGGGAACCTAGTCAAATGAACACATAGCTTGAAAGGAACAAATAAAGTAATTTTGATAGGTAGATAAGAGCAAACATATAACAATCTTAGGGAGACAATTATTTTGGAAGAGTTCAAAAATTCACTTCCTGAAGTAGTGAATACTCATGCGGAAGAACAGAGAGTTAAGACTGCAAGACTAGCAGCAGAAATGGCAGATGATTATGAGTTGGATCATAAATCAAAGTTTGGCTTGACATCAATTTCAATCTGTGAGGGTAAGAAATTGGGGAAACGAGAAATCCTCAGGTGGTAAGGGAAAAGGAGACTTCATTGAAGGTAATAAAGATAGTTTACCACAGGTTTAAAAGGTACACCAAGAGGGGAAAATAAAGTAAAAAAGCTCAGGCGTTTTCACTAATAAAGCAGGCTACATGAAGCCATGGTTTAGAAAAAGTACTGGCAAGACAGATGTGGGAAAACAGGAGTGAGTTTTGTTCAAGTGGGAAAGTGGAAGCTAAAAAGCTGCAAAAGAATGTATAACCTGGTCAGGGGTTAGTTGAGAAGAAAGTGCCAGATCTCATTAAATACTTCACTTGCATAGGTCAGGGTTACTCATGTATGCCAGGAAGAGTAGGTGAAGAAATTAAAATTTTAAAAAGATTCAGGAGCAAGTCAATTTTTGATGGTGAGAGATGAGGAGATATGAAATTCTGAAAGATTATTGTATCGCTATAAGAGGAGCTTATAATTCATGGTGGGATGAGTAGGGTTCCATTATATAAAATGAGGTTGGAGAGTTGGGTGAAAAGTGGTGAAGTGGTGGCAGGAGTAATAGAGAAATTCTTGATTCTGGAAATACAGTTTATCATAGGTAATGATATAGCTGGACTACAGGTGGGAGTGATGCTTACTGTGGTTAAAACAAACTGAAAAATCACTCAAATGATGAGTTACAGCAAGTATATTCTGGGAGTTTTCTTGAATTTGTGGTGACAAAGTCACAAAGCCACAGATTGAAACAGGAGGAGAAATCAAGGATAAAGATAAGGACATTGAAGTTCAGTTATCAGAAACTATGTTTGATCAAATGGTTGAGGAGAAAAAACAAGAACAGATGGAGGACAAAGTGGATATTTTTAGTTCAGCAAAATTAGCTGAATTCCAACAGAAAGGGGAAAACTAAAAGCAGTTGTATCAAAAAGCAGACACAGAAGAAGAAGCTGCGTGTAACCCAGAATGTTACTACCTTAAAAATGAAGTCTTGATGAAGAAATGGAGACCATCACACATTCAGACAGATGAAACGTAGGCAGAAGTTCATCAAGTTGTATTACTGGTGGATTATAGAAAAGGAGGTGTTGCAGGTATCACATTCAGAAAGACTTCATAGAATCCTTACAATGTGGAAATAGGCCCTTTGACCCAACAAGTCCACACTGATCTATTCCCTTACCCTCTCACTCCACATTTACCCCTGCAATTAACTCTGAACAATTTAGCCAATTCACCTGACCGGCACATCTTTGGACTGTGGGAGGAAACCGGAGCACCTGGAGGAAACCCACGCAGACACGGGGAGAATGTACAAACTCCACACAGACAGTCACCCAAGGTTGGGATCAAACCCAGGTCCCTGGCACTGTGAGACAGCAGTGCTAACCACTGAGCCACCAAGCTGCCACATGAATTACTGTGGTAAAGAAAACTTACTTCCAATTGTGAATGAATTTTGCTGGACATGTCATATGTGTCACATAACTGGAAAACCTCAGGCAGTGATAAAACCAACAGCCTTAGTACCCATTCCCACATTTGAGGAACCTTTCACAAGAGTCCTAATTGATTGGATAGGACCCCGACCTAAAGTTAAAAAAGTGGGTATTTTTTGGCCATTCCATTATGCAGTATCATGTCTGAAAGGATGGTAGAAGAGTTACTCAGTTTTTTTTACTAGATATAGACTACCCACAGAAATATAATTGGATCAAGGGTCAAATTTTTCATCAAAATTATTCAAGGAAGTTATAGATAGCTTAGGAATAAAACGATTCAAATGCAATGTGTACCATCCAGAATTGCACGGAGCATTAAAATGGTGGCATCAAACTTTAAAGACCACATTGCGAGCTTATAGTCAAGATTATCCAGAGGATTGGGATAAAGAAATTCCACCTGTTTTTGGGTATGAAGTGAAAGGACCACTGAAATTAATTAAAGAGAAATCGGTGAGTCAGAGTTTGAAGACCACATGTTTGGACTATATGTCAAATTTTAGGAAAGGATAAAATAAAACGAGTGAGTTGGCTAGACAACATTTAAAAGTAGTGCAGCATGTGATGTAACAGGAAGCAGACAAGAAATAAAAAATTCATAATTTTGCTCTTGGAGGTAAGCATTAGTATTATTCCCAGTTTGTAGGTGAACATTTAAAGGTAAGGTTTAGTGGGCCTAGGAAACTGAGTAAGATGAATTATTTAGGAGAAAGAGAGGATTGCAGATACTGGAAATCAGAGTCGAGAGTGTGGTGCTGGAAAATCAGAGCAGGTCAGGCAGCATCTGAGGAGCAGGAGAATTGATGTTTCGGGCATAAGCCCTTCATCAGGAATGAATGGTGATGAAGGAAATGTGGCTGTGGTAGCGAGTCTGCTTCAGGACGTGGTGAACAGCTTCATGACAGAGGAGATGACCTTGGGGGGGGGGGGGGGGGGGGGTGCAGTGAGAGAGAGACTTACTGAGATCCTTGCGGAGAGAGGAGGAGAACTTCTTCAAGAAACACTTCCTTGGAAGAGGCTTCACAGTTAGGTTGAAATCAACCAGGAGAAAGTGAGGACTGCAGATGCTGGAGATCAGAGTCGAGAGTCTGTTTCGGATATAAGCTCTTAATGAGGAATTAATGATGATTCATTCCTGATAAAGGGCTTGTGCCCGAAGCGTCGATTCTCCTGCTCCTCAGATGCTGACTGACCTGCTGTGCTTTTCCAGCACCGCACTCTTGACTCTGAGGTGAATTATTTGTTAAGAATGCCAGACAGAAAGAAATCTCATAGAGTGTATCCTGTGAATGTACTCAAAATGTATTTTGATAGGGAAGGAAAGCAAACAGAGAATATGTTACTAGTTACAACACAAAGTGAAGAACCAAGTTCAATCAACAACTAATTCACCCGGGACTTAACCCTATTAAGTTGGCACAGGTTCAAAAAGAGATTGAACACATGCTCAAAGACAATATAATCGATACAAGTTGCAGCAAATAGAACTCACCCATAGTAATGGTGCCAAAACCAGATGATACCCAATGATTACGTATGGACTATCACAAAGTCAATGCGGTTACAAAATCTGAATCATATCCTGTTCCACGTTTGAAAGGCAAAGGTTGGGCTTACTCATAGGATACTGTAGGTACCTTTATCTGAAAGACCAAAGGAAAATTTGGCTTTCATGATGCAGAGTGGACTGTACCAGTTTAAAGTCATGCACCAGCCAAACTTCAAAGACTAATGAATAAAGTCATTTTGAGATAACCCAATTGTATGGTGTGCATTGATGATCTGGTGACTAAAAATGCAAGGAACATTTGGAGCATCTATCTGACTTGTTTGATCAACTTCAGGAGGCAGGCTTGGTGACTAACCTGGCTAAGAGTGAGTTCGCGAAAGCCTTAGTCATGTTCCTGGTATATGTCATTGTACATGACAAATAGCCTTGCAGGATGTGAAACAAAAGATTACTAGGAAGTTTCCTATACCATTGACATGAGGAGGAAGTACTACAATTTCTGGGACTGAGTGGGTTTTATCAGAAGTTTGTATTGAATGTTAGCAGTGCGATAACTTCACTGACAGACCTGTTGAAGAAGTGCAGAAAATTTCAGTGGATGGAGGAATGTCAGAAGGCATTTGACTGCCTAAAAGCTGTGTTAACCACTGCTCCAGTGTTATGCAAAGCCATTCAATATGGCTATTGAGGCGAGTGATGTGGGTGTCAGTGCTGTAACTCTTGCAAGAAGACGATGAGAAGAAAGGAAAACTTATTGAGTATTTTTACAGAAAATTGAATAATCATCAAAAGAAATCCCAGAATCGAGAAGGAGACCTTGAGTTTAGTGTTGGACGTGCAACATTTCAGCATTTATATTGCCAGTAATTGTATATACTGATCATAACCTCTAAATGTTTTTGGAAAATGTTAATGATAAAAATATCGGACTGTTTAGGTGGAGCTTATTATTGCAACCATTCAATTTGAAACTATACATGTAGCAGGATGAGAGAATGTAATTGCTGACATGTTATTGCGCCTTTGATGAAAAAAGACAGAGATGTTCAGTAGTGGAAAAAAAACGCACTGTAGTAGTGAATGTTTGTATGCTCAGAGTCAATGTAATGTATATCTATTGTAGTGTACTAATATTTAAGGTGTTTAAAAATGGAGGCATGTTTGTATATTGATGGTTCACTTTTTTTAAGGTGGGAGGTGTGATGATACGATGGCTTTAAGAGGTGTGTTTTATTCTGGATTGTTTTACTAAGAAAAGTTGAGACAGAGTGGTCTGCTCAAAGCCAATAAACAGCTGGTGAGGCCTTGGGATTTTTTAAAAAGTTGGAACAATAGAAGTAACCTGAAAGGGCGGGATCAAACTCCCACAGAACCAGGATGTTTAGTTTTAGCTTTTGCAGTTGCTGGAGTCTTGATGCAGGGTGGGGAAGCTCTTATTCTCTCTCTATTACAGCTAAAAGCTAGAGATTCTCCTCCTATGGTAGGAACTGCATGTGAGATAGTCTATTTTACTGAATTTACCTTTGTCGAGGGCGTGTTTATGGGATGTAACTATATTGGAACAGTGGTAGTTCATACATATATTACTTTGTTAAGTATTTCAATAGTATTACAGTTAAGTCAATTATTTTGTTTTTATTTTGTCTGTAATTTAACTGTAGTATAAAAATGTGTGTTTCGCTTAAAGTCGAGCAATTTGACCAAACAAATTGCATCTGGAATGCAATATCCTTATACTTACCTTTAAAATAAGAAAAAGTTAGAGTCTAGGATATCTTCTTAATATATTTTGAAGTGTTTGGTCTAGTCTAAAAAACTCATTGGCGCTACGACAGCCATTGCCCTCTGGTTGACTGGCAGCACTCGGAGAGTGGGATTTCCTTCCCTTGGGGTCCATGATTCTGGACAAGGCTAATATTACCAACATGCCTTGCACAAAGTAGGCAACATGAGACTTCCCATGGTCAAGACTCCTCACTGATGGGCAAAACCCCTCTTGCCTGCTTTAAATCCAGCACCAAATACCTCAAACAAGTTTCATCTACCATTCTCCACACCGGCTTCACATGTTGAACATAGAAATCTAACCCTCATCTTCAAAGGTAGCTTTTTCCCCAGCTCTTATTTCTAAGCCCTTCGTTTAGCCTTGCGCTGTTACGGAAAGCATTCACAAAGGAGATACTTTGGGTTCAGTGTATACAAGCTTCCATGGGGCAAGAAGGACATTAAAGCTCGAGCTTTCTGCAGAGATGTCTAAAGTATATAAAGAGTGAAATGGAGATCAGAAAGGGAGATAATCAGAAATGACAGGTGCATACTGTATTAGAGAATCAAGCCAGTTTATGTTTTAATTCAATCATGGTATTGCCGGCAAGGGCATTCTTTGTTGCCCATCCCTAATTGCCCTTGAACTGAGTGGCTTGTTGGACCCTTTCTGAGGTCTTTTAAGAGTGAACCATATTGCTGTAGGTCTGCAGTCACATGTTGACCAGATTGAGTAATCAATGAGTTATGACTGACGTTCCCTCTGAGCACAGGTTATGTTGATTATGTGGTCAATCCATGGGGCCTTTGGCTGCCTGACCTTTGACACAATAGTGATAGATGGCACTGTAAAGATATGGATTTTTACACTGTGTAAACACACAGCAACTTCATGTGATGCTCTATTCAGCACTGAGTTTGGGCAATCCTGTGAACAATTTAGAGTATCTCAGCTCAAAACAACCTTTCCTCCAATGTTCTTGCAGTTTTTCAATTTCTTTTTTGTCTTTGTCTGTTTTCTGTACTCTCCTGTTTTTCTCTCTCCTCTTTCTTTCTCTG
>NC_057717.1:90427235-90445761 GCF_004010195.1 Chiloscyllium plagiosum | reverse complement strand
ATCTCTCTCTCTCTCTCACTCGCTCGCTCAGGTTGTTTCTCTCCCACAGCTCAGGCTGCTTGTACAGAATGCCAAAGCAGGCACTAATTAAGCCCAGGACAAAGGCAGTGCCCAGAGCTGCAGGATACTGAGCAGCTGACAATGATGTGATTGTGAGTGAGGAAGCCTGCCACAGGCCTGCTTTGTGAATGTGATCATGTTGATTTGTGACCTAGCGGTTCAACAAAAACTGCAAACACTTACACTGAATGCCACTGAGAAAACCCAAATGTTCTCCTCAACTGTTTTGCCTCCGTCACTTCTTCATCTATTTCTGGAATTAAGGAGGGCACCTGCAGACATTTGTTCACATAGTGCAGCTCAGTCAGCATTTAGTCTCTTCCCAGTCCATTCTGAAATTCGGCATTTGAGAACCTCCTTATGTGAAACCCTGGTGGACAGGATTCGTTCAAAGCAAAACCCAGAATTCAGCAGCCTCCACGAAATGATGTGAATGATTTTTGCCTTCCAATTCCACAGACATTTGGACACATGCTCCAGTCTGACAGTGCAATATGGAGAGAATGCTGCACTGTTGGAGGTGGTCTTTTAGAGAGGAGGTGTTAGCCCTCCTTGCTGGTGAGAACCAAGAGCATTTGGAAACAAGCATGCTCTCCACCAATGGAGTTGACTGAGCAAAGATCGTCCAGGAAGTTTTGATGACTATCCAACAACCATATGCATATCTCTCTCTCTTTCTCAGACACACACACATGCACACACGTGCATGCACACACTTTCTCATTCACTCATACGCTGTCACTCACATACGCTCTCTCTCTCTCTCCCTATTACAAATCAGAGACAGACAGCCAAATCAAATCAGCCTCCCTATCCCTGTGTTGACAACACAGTAAAATTAAATCATTCAATGGCCCTCAATATTGATCCACATGGTTCTTACCCAGACTTTTCGAATAACCAATAATACACACCAGAGTAATAGGTTAACCAAAAGATTTAACAATTTATTAAGAATTGCTTTGGCAGAGCAAAGTTAAACCTCAAGATAATACAATTAATGTCTATGATTTAAACCCAATTTTCTTTGATTCTAGCCCCAAAGACTGACAGGTACAGTTAAGGGATAAATCAAAAATGAAAATATATGAGGTGTTACTGGCCAGTTTACTTAAGTGGACTTGATAAAGTGTGGAGCTGGAAAAAGCACATCAGGTCAAGCAGCATCAGAGGAGTAAGGGAGTCAGTGTTTCAGGTTGGGTTATTTTATCACGATGGAGAAAGTGAGGTCTGCAGATGCTGGAGATCAGAGATGGAAATGTGTTGCTGGAAAAGCGCAGCAGGTCAGGCAGCATCTAGGGAACAGGAGAATCGACGTTTCGGGCATTAGCCCTTCTTCAGGAATCACGATCCCCACTTAAGCTGACTTCATAATCTGTAACATCACAGACACATGGGGTTGTACCTTGCTTGGTTTCTGAACACACTGGTGCAGGCAACTAGCTTACAGTAGTCTCTGAAGAATGTTCACTTAATACTTGCAAATCAGAATCTATGCTCTAGGCTTTCAGTAAGTTGATAATGGGAGGAAAAACCAGGGAGCAATCAAATCTCTGTTTAGCTTTTGCAGGTGCAATCCTTCTGACTTAAACAGAGTTCAAAACCAGTTCAAACTTTGGTTTCTCTTTGTTAGACTAGTTGTCACTTTTTAAGGGCTCAATTGACATTCATTATTGCCATCTGATGGAGCATAATGCAGCTCTAGAACTGAAACATCTAGAGTTGTCTTTGAACAAGAATCAACTTGTCATTAACAATCAGGTCTGTCATCATAAATGAATATCTCTTTTTAAAATAAGCTAATGTTCATAGTCCAAAGGCCACCTTTAGCTCTTAAGTGACAGTTCACAACTCCAAGCAGAAAACTTATAAAAAATTAAAATAAAAACACAGTTTCAACACGAAGTAGAGCAGGGGAGTCTGCAGTGTCCCAGCCAATACTTACCCCTCAAATCAATACCTGTGATCACATGATCTGAACATAAGAAATAGGAGCAGGAGTAGGCCGTCTGACCCTTCGAGCCAGCTCCACCATTCAATAAGATCATGGCTGACCTCAGCTCCACTAACCCACCCTCTCACCATAACCATTAATTCCTTTATTGTTAAAAAAAAAATATCTTACCTATAAAACATTTACTGAAGTAGCGTCAACTACTTCACTGGGCAGGGAATTCCACAGATTCACAACCCTCTAGGTGAAGAAGTTCCTTCTCAATTCAGAATTGTTATGGAGCAGAAGAGACCCTTCAGCCAACTGTACCTACACCAGTTCCATCATAATTACATTATTGTTTTTGGAATCTTCCTGTGTTCAGTGCTTCATTGGCTCTAAGGATAGGAAGTGGCCACACAGTGATTGATGTCTCTTCTCAGAAGCTGATGGTATTTCCTCTTCACCAGCTATCTCTCACCACCCCACATTCTCAGTTTCATTTGCCCTGCAGGAGACAGGAAGGAGAAGGGGAAATGGGGAGAGGGGGAGGAGGGTGGCGGCAGGAAAGGATGGAGAGCAGGGAGGGAGGAGGGAGAGCGGTGGTGAAGGAGGGGTGTGGGGAGGGAGAAATGGAAGAGAGGAGGGCGCGTCAGGTTAGGGGAAAACAGAGAGTCAGGAGGGGGTGTGAGGAGGGTGGGACCAGGGAGGAGTGGGGAGAACAGGGCAGGAGGTGAGGAAGGGGGAATGGAGATGTATTGGGAGGGAAGAGTGGAAAAGAGGAGGGGGAGCAGGGAAGCGGGAGCAAGAACAGAGGAGGGGGAGTGAGGAGCATGGAGACAAGAGTGTGAGAGAGGACGAAGGAACAGGAGTGAGTAGGGAGGGTGGAGGGTGAGTATGTTCAGGCCGGAATTACAATTCACCCTATAGCAGAGAGAGTAAAACTGCAAATGAAACTCCACAGAGGTTTCACAACCATGAATAGGATTACCTGCAGGACAGAATTCTATGTGACATCAAAACAGTCCCAGTTCCAAGTCTTGCTGTCAGGTTCCTTACAGTGATCACTAGACTAAAACAAAACACAGCGTGAAACAAGAGCTGGCTGTACACTTTGTATGCAGCTCACAGCATCTCCTTCGACTCATTATTTAACCTGAGAGCTCATCTTCCAGTGTCTTCCAATAAAATAATATCCTGCTTCTGCCTCTGTCTCTCTCACATACACAAACACACACACTCTCTCTCATTCTTTTTCTCTGAGAAGCTGGAGGCTGTGGTTAGCATGGCCAATTAACCTGACCTGCACATCTTTGGAATGTGGGAGAAAACCAGAGCAAACCCACACAGACACGGGGAGAATGTGCAAACTCCACACAGACAGTCACCCGAGGCTGGAATCGAACCTGGGACCCTGGCGCTGTGAGGCAGCAGCACTAACCACTGAGCCACTGTGCTGCCCTTGGTGTTTAGGATCTTGCTGATCTACATATAAGTCCATAGTTTGAAAATCGAGGGAGACCAGATGCTCTTGTGGCACAGTGGTAGTGTTCCTGCTCCTGGGCTAGGAGGTCCAGGTTTAAGACCCAATGGTTCCCGAGGTGTGTAATAACAACTCTGAACAGATTGATTAAAAATATATCAGTGATCTTCTGAATGAAATTGTAAAGGTTAGGCTTGCTCTGTACATTTCAAATCTTTGTATTGCCATCTTCTGGCCTATAAGGTACTTCCAATCAATTGGGCTGTTAAAATGACCCTAAGAGGTAGATCATGAGCCTTGGTGGGAAGTGGCTGCAGTAGCAGGGAGAGAGTGTGATTATTTGAATCAGTCACGTCAACTCCAAGACATCTCTGCAGGAATCCCTCAAGGTAATGTCCTCGGTCCAACCATCTTCATCAACAACCTTCCCTCCATCATAAGGTCAGAAGCGGGGATGATCACCAATGATTGCAAAATGTTCAACATCATTCGTGACTCCTCATATACTGAAGCAGTCCATGTTGAAATGCAATGTGATCTGGACAATACCCAGGCTTGGGCTGGCCAGTAGTAAGTAACATTTGTGCCACACAAATGCCAGGTTATAACGATCAACAATAAGAGACAATCTGACCACTGCCCCTTGACATTCAATGCTGTTACCATCACTGAATCTCCATTATCCATATCCTGGGAATTAATTTTGACTAAAACTGAACTGGTCTTGCTGCATAAATACAGCAGCTACAAGAGTGGGTCAATGGCCAGGAATACTGCAGTGAGTGACTCCCCAAAGGCTGTCTACCATCTACAAGGCACAAGTTAGGTGTGTGATGGAATACTCCCCATTTGCCGGGATGGGTGCAGCTCCACTAACACTCAGAAACCTTGACACCATCAGGACAAAGTAGCCAGCAGGATTGACAACACATCCACAGCAACCATCCCCTCCACCACTGACACTCTGTAGCAGCAGTGTGTACCATCTACAAGACACACTGCAGAAATTCACCAAAGATTCTTAGAGAACACCTTCAAACTCCATCACCAGTTTCATCTAGAAGGTTAAGGGCATCAGATACATGGGAACACTGTCACCTGCAAATTCCCTCTAAGTCACTCACCATCCTGACTTGAAAATATATCACCGTTCCGTCATTGTCACTGGGTCAAAATCCTGGAATTCTTTCCCTAACAGTGTTGAGGACAACCTAGCATGTAGACTACAATGGTTAAAGAAGGCAGCTCATCATCACTTTCTTAAGGACAACTAGGGTCAGACAATAAAATACTAACACAGTTAGCGACACGCACGTCCTACGAGTGAATCAACTCAAGAAGGTGACATTCGTGTTCTTCAAACAGCAGGTTTAAGAAGGCTTAAGAGAACTGCTCAAACTATGAGGAAATGGGGAAACTGTTCTACCTGAATGATAGGCAGTTACCATAGGACACAGAATGAAAATAATTGGCTAAAGAATGGTGGTTGGCAATTTTTTTTTTGCTGAAATGAAATAAAGGCAGTGAAAGGGTGGTGAAAGTAAATTAAATATATGCGCATTATAATGTTTAAGAATGATATGCAGGACTATAGGGTCATCATGAGGGAGTGGAAGTAATTGGATTATATTACTAAAGCATTAGCACAACCATGATGGACAAAAATA
Source organism: Chiloscyllium plagiosum (assembly GCF_004010195.1). Taxonomy (NCBI): domain Eukaryota; kingdom Metazoa; phylum Chordata; class Chondrichthyes; order Orectolobiformes; family Hemiscylliidae; genus Chiloscyllium; species Chiloscyllium plagiosum. The sequence goes on along the minus strand of NC_057717.1, from coordinate 90,440,618 downwards.
GTCAGATTCTCTTTTTAAGAATCTATATTCCATTGCTATTTTAATCATTTTATTGTTTATTTTCTTTGAGTTTTCTGTCTCCACCCATCCCTGTATTGACAAGAAGATTGTTTCATGGTGTGTTTTTGAGCTTATGGATTCTTCAGCCATGCAGAGCATTGGTGAGACCACATCTCGATCACTGGGTCCAGTTTCAGTCTCCTCATTTTAAGAAAGATATAAATACTTTGGAGTGGCTCAGAGAAGCTTTGACTGGACTAATACCTTGAACGAGTGGGCTGTCTTGCAGGGAAAGGATGAGCTGGTGTTATTTCCACTGGAGTCTTAAAGGGTGAGGAGTGATTCTATAACATCGTGAGCAGTCTTGACAAGGTGGATGTGAAGGTGTTGTGATGGACTCCAGAACAAGGGACATTATTTTAAAATTAGGGGGTACCATTTTAGGACAGAGATGAGGAGAGTGTTTCCTTTAAAGGTTGAGGCAACTTTCATTTATTACGATTAAGACAGAGACAGAGAGATGACAGTTGGCCATGGAAGTCAGAGCCAAATGCGAAGGTATATTTTGAAACACAATTCGATCTGATGGAAACAGCAAAGCAGGCTGTCAGAGCTGAATGGTCTGCCTCTGTTCCTTGCTTGTGTCTCAGTACAGTCACATCATTTACCTATGTCCTTATTGTCTTGTTGCAATTCTGTGTTACTACTTCAGGTTCATATCCTGCCATGGGGAAAGTGATGGCCGAGTGGTATTATCACTAGACTATTAATCTCAAGACCCACGTAGTGTTCTGGAGACCCCAGTTCAAAGCCTGTCATAGGAGGTGGTGGAATTTAAATTCAATTTAAAACAAATCTGGTATCTAATGATAACTATAAATCCATCTGGTTCATTGATGTCCATTAAGGAAGGGAATAGAGTCATTCAGCATGGAAACAGACCTTTCAGTCCAAGCAGTCCGTGCCAAACGTAATCCCAAACTAACTAATCCCACCTGTCTGCTCCGGGCGCATATCCCTCCAATCCTTTCTTATTCACGTATTCATCTAAGTGCCTTTTAAATGTTGTAACTGTGCCCGCATCCACTACTTCCTCAGGAAGTTCATTCCAAATGTGACCCTCCCCCCACCTCTGTGTCAAAAACTTGCCCCGGTGTCTTTTTAAATCTCTCTCCTCTCACCTTAAAAATCTGCCCCCTAGTCTTTGAAATCCCCCTTCCCAGGAAAAGACACCTACCATTAACCCTATCTATATCCCTCATGATTTCATAAACCTCTATAAGATCACCTCTCAACCTCCTAATTTGCCATATTCATAGAATCCCTACAGTGTGGAAACAGGCCATTAGGCCCAACAAGTCCACACTAATCCTCCAAAGAGTATCACACCCAGATCCATTCCTCCTACCCTATTACTTTACATTTCCCCCTGACTAAGGCACCTCCCCTCCATATTCCTGAACACAATGGGCAATTTAGCCTGGCCAATTCACCTAACCTGCACATCTTTGGACTGTGGCAGGAAACCAGAGCATCCAGTGTAAACCCATGCAGACACGGGGAGAATGTGTAAACTCCCCACAGACAGTCGCCCGAGGCTGGAATCGAACCTGGGTCCCTGGTGCTGTGAGGCAGCAGTGCTAACCACTGAGCCAGTTTGGTCTACATGTGACTCCAAACCCACAGGAATGGCTTGTAACTGCCATCTGGGCAAATAGAGTAAGATAATAAATGATGGCCCAGCCAGTGATGTCTACATCTAGTGAATTACAAATAAGTATGAGAGACCTCCATGATGAGGAGAAGTTAATAACTAAAATTATATGTTGTTAAAGCTCAAGGTTGTATAGTTGAGCTCATGATCTTACTGAATGGTAGACGAGGCTTAAGGGGACAAATGGCTGACTCCTGATCATATCTCTCACGTTCTGCCTGCTGCAGTGAAATGCTAATTGCTGTGAAATGGTGGACAGGATTCACAGGAAATATTTGGATCAGTTTCTCTGGTGTCACCCCAGCCAACAATTTACTCCCCCATCCACTGACACAGTTCAGCTCTTTCTTCCTGTAATCTTGTTGAACTATGCGAGTAGCCTTGTCACCCCCCACCGCCCCCACCCCCTGCTACATTCAGTAATGAACCTGTCAGTCTGACCCCAGTGAATGCTGAATGAGTGGGAACAGTCTCCTTCATTGACAGTCTGCAATCCGGAGATAAGAGAGTGTTGGAGGGGTGGTCTGATGTTATCGTTTTACCTCAAAATATTTCCAGAAATGTCGATTTTTCTATACTGCTGTCAGTTAGATACAAAGTATAGCAGTCATTGAGATAGAGAGAGCTCCTCAGGAGGTCCCAAAATGATATACAACCAGTTAATAACCTTTTGAAGTATAATTATTGATGTTCTGCTTAAGAGGTGTTTTCTAAATCCTTCTCACCTGCTTCTCAACTGTCACCTCCTACATATGGATTAGATCTCATGGATACGTTTTTAAATGAAAATTGAGCCCATCCAATCAACTACTTGTGGCACCTCTCTCCCTTCCCCATGCTCACCAGCTCCAACATCCTCAGTCCTAATACTCACATCTTCCCCAGGATCCTGTTTCTTATCTCTCCATCTTGCCCAAGAGAGACACCTCCCACTCCCTCAACCCTACTCCCACCGAACAACTGAGGGATGGTGGCCATCTTGCTGAAACAGCTTACGGCATAACCCAGACTACGCTTTCAGAACTGTATTCGCTTGTGGATGAGAAAAGATGAAAGAGAAACTTTCCAGCCGTCCCACAAGCTAGTCAAACAATAGCATGACATAATCATGCTGGCTGAATTAGACCTTACAATGTCCCAGGCACCACCACCACCATCCCTGGATACGTCCTGCCCCACTGGCAGGACTGACCCAGCAGAGCTGGGGCACAGTGACATACAGTCAGGAGGGATATACCCTGCGAGTCCTCAACCTTAACTTCAGACTCCATGAAGTCTCATGGCTTCAGGTCAAACATGGGAAGGAAATCTCCTACTGATTAGCACATACAATCCTTTCTTGGCTGATGAGTCAGTACTCCCTCCATGTTAAACAATACTTGGAGGAAAGCCGAAGGGTGGTTAGACCACAGAATGCAATCTGGATGGAGGACTTGGATGCTGCCTGACCTGCTATGCTTTTCCAGTGCCACACTTTTTGACTCTGATCTCCAGTATTTGCAGTCCTCACTTTTTCCTCTTACTAAGCCAGTCAATTCCTAAAGGACTGGGCCTAGACTGGGTCTATGGCTGATGGTGAGGGAACTAAGAAGAGGGAAATTCGTACTTCCCCTCATCCTCATTGATATACCGAACAAAAGTATATCTGTCCACAACAAAGGCCCGTCTTCACATTGAAAATACCTTCCATTGGGTCGTGGCATGTTTAAATGGGACAGAATTTGAACAGATCTAGCAACTCAAAACTAGGCATTCCATGAAGTGCATCAGCAGTAGAATCGTAAACCAACACAATCTGGAACCTCAAGGCCTGGCATATCCCATCTACCAGTTTCATCAAGCCAGGAGATTAACTCTTAATCAATGGAGAGTATCACCAGGCATACCTAAAAGTGAGATGTCAACCTGGTGAAGCTACCAAACAGGACTTCCTTATATGCCAAATAGCAAAAGCAGTAAGTGATAGAGTTAAGCGATCCTACATCAGATCTGATCTATGCAGTCCTGCCATATCCAGTCATGCATGGTGGTAGACAATTAAAAAACTCATTGGAGAAGGAGGATCCATAAATATGCCCATCCTTGATGATGATGGAGCCCAGCAAATCAGACAAGTGGATGATCTATTTTGGTCTCTTCCCAAGATCCCCAGTATTACAGATGCCTGTTTTCAGTCAATTCGATTCACACCAGGCGATATCAAGGAACATCTGAAGGTACTGAATACAGCAAAACTATGTGTTCTGACAACTTTCCTGCGATAGTACTTGAGGATGTGGCGTCACTTTGTATTGCAAACCGGCCTTTACCATAGCCCCTGGGTTGTGTGCTTGAGTCCATTCACGAGTCAATTTGTACACAAGTCATGACACAATGCAGGACAACATAAAACATCTCATATATACAGGAAGTCTTCATATTCTGGGTCTTTAAAATTATATCTCTGTATGGGATCGAGTTCATAAGTCGAAGCAAAAGGGGGCCCTCTGTATACAAGACAAGCGAGACCAGTATATCTTATCTGCAAGTTCTTCTGTTTTCCTTCTGGAGTATTCATTAAAGTAGGAGCTGGTCAGATTCCTGTTGCAGACTCTTTTGAGTTTTAACCTTTGACCTGAGACCAACCCATAATTTTGGTGGGTGTTAAATTTTAGGCGCTGGTGTCGGATTCAAAAAACGGGAAGGGGTGGATTGGTGGATTACTCTAAATAAATAAAAATCAACATGCTTATGATGTGAAGTGAAAATAGGAATCAGGTTGGTTTAAATTACAATCTTGCCCGGACTTTAGATGATTGGAAATCTTGAAGGAAGTTGAGATTACTTTTAACAGTGATTGGAGCTGTACTTAGCAGCTCATGAGATAGATGGAGAAGGCAAAGAAATGAAGATGTCAATTTTCTTCATGAATAGCTCAATGTATTTGTACCGATTTCAACTTTTGAGAAGAAAAGGATCTGGTACTGGATGTAGTATTGAATGCACTTGAGAATTACTGCAATGATTTCACATCATTACAGTAATCAGGCCGAAACCATTCATCAGTGTACGTGGAGGACCAATTTGGTAAATCAACAAGGAACAGCAGGGTAAGGCTTGAGTGATACAATGGTAGCGTCCCTATCTCTGAGCCTAAAGTCCTGCTCCAAATAACACATCTAATCAGGTTGATTAAAAAACATCAAAAGAGGAAGACAACTTAACAAAGCAAATTCCTCAAGAAATCTGTACAGGACAGATAAACCCTGTGGAGCATAAATGGTAAGTAGCTGGTTAAGGACTTGTGCAGTGGGGGAGAATGGAATCAACCAGGCATTGCTCAGGAATGTGATTAAGAAAGATGCCGACAAGGAACCTGAAAGGCTTTCTGTCAACAGGAAGAAAGGAGTAGATTGTGCAGGGCATAAAATGAAAAGCCGATGCAAGTTTGGCAGGAGAAATGCCAGAAGGAATGATGACAAATGTTGCGCACAGCAGTGAAAAAGAGGATTCAACCAAGCATTGTGGAAGAGAAAAAAAAGACTGCTTGAAAAATTTTCTGTGGATGTAATAGCTGCAAATCAAGCATGAGGATGGAATTTGATGTGTTGTGATCGCAACAGACACACCATTTAAGTTGGATATAGGTGCGGGAGTGCACGTCATGTTCGAGCCTAACATTTGAAGTGATGGCGAGTGAAGGCACCAGTAAATGGAAAATGCGCATGTACCAAGTACAAGCCGATATCCTCAAATATCGTTCTTTCAATTTTAGCCCTTTTGTAAGGAATTGGCAAGGATGGCATTTCCCGTAAAGACCTCAAGGGCAGACTCTGCAATGAAGCCCTTCTGTGCATTGAAGAGCAGCTTTTTAAATGTTTTGTTTAGCTCCCCTACCCACGCACTCAGTCCCAGTGTAAGAGGTGTAGAATAACAAAGGTCGAAAATCAGCCACATAGGAACTGAGTGCGTGGGAGGAGCTGTTAAACAGAGCATTGAAAGGCCTCCAAAAGTGGCAACTGAGAGCCTGTTTACACTGCGGCTTCGCTGGATTGGAACAATGCTCTGAATTCTATTACATCCTTAAATGAATTAATTCCATTCTGTAACCATGGCCAAATGTGTGCAACTAATTATCATTCCTTCTCTGACCTCTGCAGAACTTTCAGCTTGGCAACTCTGTTTCTTGTCAAGAGTGCAGTGCTGAAAAAGCACAGCAGGTTAGGCAGCATCCGAGGAGCAGGAGAGTCGACCTTACGGGAATAAGCCCTTTAACAGAAATGAGGCTGTGAGTCGAGGGGGTGATGAGATAAATGGGAGGGGGGGTGGTGGTGGGGCTTGGAAAGTAGCTGAGAGTGCAATAGGTATCGTACTCTCAGCTACCTACCCCCCTCACCCTTCTCCTCCCCTCCCATTTATCTCACCACCCCCTCAGCTCACAGCCTCATTCCTGATGAAGGGTTTCTGCTCGTAACATCGACTCTCCTGCTCCTCAGATGCTGCCTTACCTGCTGTGCTTTTCCAGCACCACACTCTCGACTCTAACCTCCAGCATCTGCAGTCTTCACTTTTGCCTAACTCTGTTTCTTGTCACTTCTACTGGCCCTTCTTGATTGGCCCTTCTCACAAAACACAGCTAGAACCATACAACCCCTACAGGGTGGAAACACACCATTCGGCCCATCAAGTCCATACTGATTGTCCAAAGTGCATCCCACCTCCCCGTCCCTGTAATCTTGCATTTCCATTGGTCAATCCACCTATCCTGCATGTCTTGGACTGTGGGAGGAAACCCATGCAGACACAGGGAAAATATGCAAACTCCAGACGACAGTCACCTGAGGATGGAATTGAACCTGGGTCCCTGGCACTATAAGGCAGCAGTGCTAACCACTGAGCCACCGTGACACACAAACAACTGGCTCACAATCTTTAAAAACTACTTGAAGTTTCACAACATTCAAGACTCTGATCCTAATGCAGGAAAGTGGGACTAGTGTAAGTGATATTGTTTTTCCAGCAGTACAGACTTTATTAGCTGAAGGGTCTCTTCTGTACTGCATGATTCTATGAAATTAGCATCAATTAGGGGAAGGGGAGGGAAAAAAACAGACAAAACGCAAGAGGAGAGAGATATGAATTAAGATCAGAGCAGCAAGCAGAGAATAGGAAAGACCGGGAATAAGGAAATGGCAATGATAATGAATGATGGAATTGTGTGTAAGGAAAGGAATGCATGTGAAATAAAGGAATGACACAGGGAACAAAGACTAAATGGCAAGGAAAAGGGAGACGGATGGACAGAGAGAAGGTATAAATGACAATGATGGAATGAGAAAGAACAATTTGGGTTTCTATTCAGTAATTTGACATATTTCAGCTCTGCACTCAATATCCTTGAGTCTAACATTAGGAGCCATTCCCTCACAATCAGGGTTCATAATTATTGTTCAAATACTAGACTGACAATAATGTAAACCACAGAACATAACAAATCCGCTATATTATAATTGCGCCTGTTATCCTGGGTGTGGGATCCTGTCTGCTGGAACATTAAGGATAAACATTGCAGTCAGACTCGGCCAATTATAAACCTGACGTAATGTGTGGGTGAACAGCAGGTAGTTTACACTGTGTTCCAAGCTGTTTTGCAAAGTGCTTTTCACAAACAAAGTTCACACCTTTGCCGGGCTTGGTTCACTTTATGCATGAGCAAAGGCCCTAAAACTAACAGCCTCTGAATTAGGAAGAGAAGCCCATCCCTATGCTTTGGATTGCATGTGATTATCCCTCTGATAAAAGCAGAATATTGCAGATGCTGGAAATCTGAAATAAAAAAGAAAGTGCTGAAGAAACTCAGCAGGTCCGGTGGCCTCTGGAAAGAGATAAACAAGAGTTAACATTTTGAGTCTGGTGTGAGTCTTCTTCAGAATTGGCTGTCCCTGTGTCTCAGAAAACCAAAGGCTTGACCTGGAATGGTTAGTTGAGCTGCCTGCCAAGCCGGCTACCACCCACCCATGAGTAAACCTTTGTCATGTATCTATCTTGGCTTATATGGGAGACCAGTCTATCATAGGCTATCAACTAAATGCTTCATTTTTTTTATTTACTAGTGAGACATGAGAATTTCTGGCTGGGCCAGCATTTACTGCCTATCCCTAGTTGCCCTTGAGAAGGTGGTGGTGAGCTGCCTTCTTCAACTGCTGCAATCCACGTGCTATAGGTTGACCCACAATGCTGTTAGAGAGGGTATTCCAGGATTTTGACCCAGTGACAATGAAGGAATAGTGATATATTTCCAAGTCAAGATAGTGGTGTTCCCATATATTTGCTGGCCTTGTCCTTCTAAATGGAAGTCTTCATAGGTGTGGAAGGTGTTGTCTGAGAATCTTTGGTAAATTTCTGCAGTGCATCTTTCATTTGGTTCTTAATGCTGCTACTGAGCATCAGTGGTGAAAGGAGTAGATGCTTGTGGATGTGGTGCCAATCAAGCAGGCTTCTTTGTTGATGGTATAAAGCTTCTTGAATGCAAGTGGGGAGTATTCTATCACAGTCCTGACTTCTGCCTTGTAGATACTTGCAACCTCTCACCTGCTCTTGTAGCCAGTGTTTATGTGGTGAGTCCAGTTGAGTTTCTGGTCAATGTTTACCCCGAGGATGTTGATAATAGGGGATTCAGTCATGGTAACACCATTGATTGTCAAGGAGTGGTGGTAGATAATTCCTTGTTGGAATTGGTCATTGCTTGTCATTTGTATGGCACTCGTCATCCCAAGCCTGGATATTGTCCAGATCTTGCTGCATTTGAATATGGACTGCTTTAGTGTCTGAGGAGTTGCGAATGGTGCTGAATATTGTGCAATATTAGCAAACATCCCCATTTATGACCATATGATTGAGGGAAGGTCATTGATAAACCAGCTAAAGATGGTTGGGCTTAGGACCAAGGACTGAGGAACACCTGCAGAGATGTTCTGGAGCTGAGATCACTGGCCTCCTACAACCACAACCATCTTTCTATGTGCCAGGTATAACTCCAACCAGCAGAGAATTTGCCCCCCCTACCCCCATATCCATTGATTCCATTGTTGCTGGAAGGCTCATTGATGAAGAGGGCTCTTTGATGCCAGACTTGGTTAAATATGGCCTTAATGTCAAGGGCTGGGTACAAGGCAGCCATGTCAAACTGATTGGTGACACGTTTCTAGTTATGCACCAAAGAGTCAGAACATGGGCAGGGACAGCATTAGCTATGCTGATTGCAGTACAGCCTCAACACCCACAAGGCAAGAGGATGGGCAATCATTTACATGTGAACATCAGCCTTCATGAACTCATTGCCTCAAACTGAGATGGGACATGTTGCAGAGACCTCCAAATCCTCAATCCTGGAATGTTGTGTAAATCTGTGGATTTACCCCACCCTTTCAGCCAAAGTTAAGATCCTAGAACAGCCACCGGGTGACTGAACGGAACAAAACAGGCTCACTGGGCTGAACAGCCAGAGGTTTTGATATAACATCCTCTATCGAAGTGTAAATTCATCCAAATATTAATCCTGGAAAAAATAGTTAATGTCTTCAAAGCTGACAACAAAGACTGTCAAAATCAGATTGATAAGCTTAGCTTTATCATTTCTGTCTGTTATATTCATCATTTCAGTAAGAACATGAGTGAATGTTCAAATTATTATATCTTGAAAAGGCATTGGAAATACGCAGCTTCCTTTTTCAGATATCGAACTTTGAAAAGTAGCTGCCAGATACAGTGAACTGTTGACAGGTGGCTGAAAAATACTGATTAATAAACACATTTACATTAGGTTACTGGAGCTGTACCTTCAGGGTGTCACAGTTACCTCCCATTTTAAGCCAGTAACCTTGTGTTATCTTAGTTTGTTAGCCCAGTAATCCCCTCAGGTTTTTCCAGTAATCCACCCAGATGAGGAAGCAGTTACATTGTGGAATGAGTAATCCAAAGGCCCAGCATAAAACTAATGGAATTTAAATTGAAAGCTCGTTTAAATAATAATGATTGTGAAATTACCATAAAAATCACTCACATCCTTTAGGGAAGGAAATTAGTCGCACTTACCTGGCCTGGCCTACATGTGACTCCAGACACACATTAATGTAGTTGCCTCTTAATTTCCCTAATTTAGCAAGGGCAGTGAGGGATGGGCAATACATTTCAGCTTTGCCAGCAACACCCTTATCCTAATAATAAAAAAAAGATACCCTTTCACACTAGTATCCCATTTAACTCTCCGATTGCCCTCATCAATTTTGCTTCTGCTAATTATACACCCAATTTAGCCCAATAACTCCAGTTATAGATCCAGCTTACATCAGATGGCCTTTACAATAGGCCCCAGTGACTCGGGATTCTGCTTCTGGAAGTAATACTCTCGCTAAAGAATTAATTAGAAATATAGTGAATGACTCAGGAGTTGGCATAGTCCTCAGATAAATCAACCTAATTAGTTAATGCCAACAAAGAAGTGGTAAATTGCACATTTTGCTTGGCTCTGAGAAACCTCAGACAGGATATTAAAAAGGGTGATTTTGTTGTTTTCATTCAAGAGGAATGCGTGCAAGTGAAAAATAATGTTGAGTTTCTGACCATTGAAGCAATGAGTCTCTTTCCAAATTATTGTAAATCCAAAACTCTCAAGAGGGAGAGGTAGGGGTTCTTAAAACTCTCTTGACGATTGGCCTTTTGCAGTAAAATGGAGTAGGAGAAACAAAAACAGAAATAGCGAGTCTGGCAGCATCTGTGGAGAGAGAAGCAGTTGATGCAGTGGAGGCAAGGCCATGAAATATTTTTAAAACTGAAAGGCAGGGATAGATATTCTAAAATAAAACTGCGTATGCTGAAGTTCTGAAACAAAAGCAGAAATTGCTGGTGAAACTCAGTAAGGCATTTAGATGGGTATATGAACAGGAAGGGTTTGGAGGAATATGGGCCGGGTGCTGGCAGGTGGGACTAGATTGGGTTGGGACACCTGGTCGGCATGGACAGGTTGGACCGAAGGGTCTGTTTCCATGCTGTACATCTCTATGACTCTATGATTCTAAGTCTGGCAGCATCTACGGAGAGAAAGCACAGTTAACGTTTCGAACCTGGTGACCGTCCTTCAGAACTGATTGTAGCTGGAAAAAGAGATTGCCCCTCCCTCATGATCCCAGGGTGTTGAAGGAGAAAGGAGGGAGTGGATATTTGGAGAGGGAGCCGAGAGAGAGAAAGACAGTTAGACAGACACAGGAAAGGTCAATAGTGATCCAAAGAAAGGGAAAAGCTGATAATAGGGACAATGAGTTGGAGAAAATTATTTGGCGTTTGCTGAAAGCAGCCCATGTCGTGACAGGGCCTAGGGTGTGGGAGTAGGTAAAGAACATGGAAGGGAGTGATCAGACCTTAAAATTATTGAACTCAATATTGAGTACTGAAGGCTGCAGGGACCCCGAGTGCAAAATGAGATTCTCTCGGTTTGCTTGAAGATTTTCTTTCTGAGGTGATCAGATTGAAAATAAAGTCAAAATGCAACAGCTACAATCACCTCTATAACCGGAGTTGAAATCTCTTCTCCAAAACAGACACAGAGAAAACGTTTCTCGGAAAGAGCGAAGGCTCCTTTATGCAGAAAATAGAACAGTACAGCACCTTAGTACCCTGAAGGTGGTTGCACAGTTGGATAGAGTAGTCAAGAAGGCATATGGTATGCTTGCCTTCATTGGACGGGGTATTGAGTATAAGAGCTGGCAGGTCATGTTAAAATTGTACAAGACATTGGTTCGGCTGTATTTAGAATACTGTGTACAGTTCTGGTCGCCACATTACCAAAAGGATGTGGACGCTTTGGAGAGGGTGCAGAGGTTTGTGAGGATGTTGCCTGGTATGGAAGGTGCTAGCTATGAAGAGAGGTTCAGTAGGTTAGGTTTATTTTCACTAGAAAAAAGGAGATTGAGGGGGGACCTGATTGAGGTTTACAAAATCAAGATGGGTCTGACAGAGTGCATAGAGACAAGCTTTTTCCCAGGGTGAAGGATTCAATAACGAGGAGTCATGCTTTTAAGGTGAGAGGTGGAAAGTTTAAGGGGGATGCACGCGGCAAGTACTTCACACAGAGGGTGGTGGGCGTCTGGAACGCGTTGCCAGCAGAGGTGGTAGAGTCAGGCATGGTAGATTCATTTGAGATGCGTTTGGATAGATGCATGAGTACGTGGGGAGCAGAGGGATACAAATGCTTAGGAATTGACCGACAGGTTTAGACAGTACATTTGGATCGGCTCAGGCTTGAAGGGCCGAAACGTCTGTTCCTGGGCTGTAAATTTTCTTTGTTCTTTGTAGCACAGTACAGGACCTTTGGCCCTCGATGTTGTGCCAACCTACGATCAAACTAACTTACATACCCTTCATTGTACTAATTTCCATGTGCCAATCTAAGAGTTGCTTAAATATCCCTAATGTATCTGGCTCTACTACCACTGCTGGCAGTGCATTCCACGCACCCACCACTCTCTGGGTAAAGAACCTACCTCTGACATCTCCCCTAAACCTTCTTCCAGTCACCTTAAAATTATGCCCCCTCGTGATGGCCATTTTTGCCCCAGGGAAACGTCTCCGTCTATTCACTCTATCTATGCCTCTCATGATCTTGTATCAAGTCACCTCTCATCCTTCTCTCCAAAGAGAAAAGCCCTAGCTCCATCAAACCTTCTTCATAAGACATGCTCTCCAGTCCAGGCAGCATCCTGGTAAATATCCTCTGCACCCTCTCTAAAGCTTCTATATCCTACCAAAATGAGGTGACCAGAACTGAACACAATATTTTCACTTTAATGTGGCCTTGGGGTGCCTAGTTGTACAGCAGTTCTTTAGATGGTGTGACCCTGTCAGAATACTCTCTCTGTAATGTTGTCTCTCAGAGATTTCCTCTTGGAGTTGTGTTCAAAATGGTCTCTCACATCAAGTCAACTTAAGATGGCTACCATCCCAAAAAATTGTTGTATCACGCTTTCATGTAAGAAAACAACCCAGCCATAATTTCTGAGTCAAGGACATTAATTTTTAACAATCTCAGACAGTAGTTTGGGTGATTGGCCTTGTCAGACTGTTGTGAGCTAGAATGAGCTACAGACCATTGTCATGGAGTTTCAGATTATTCTTAGAACTATTCATTAAATTTCAAAATGGTTTATCTCCTGCTGATGCACATCAACAGAAAGTCACATTGAATATCCACACCATAATGGAGCCAGAGGTTGGAAGTGGAACTGGCAGTGTTAAGTTTGTTGTTATTGCCTCTCCCTCATGATCAGTTTTTCTGATTGTCCAGACACCTCACTGACCTATTTATCCAGACCCCTCAATGACCCATTGTCCACTCTTATCACTGCCCCATTGTCCAATCCCCATCCTGCCCCATTGACAACTCATATTACAGCCCATTGTCTACTCCCATCACAGCCCCATTTTCCACTCTCATTATTGTCCAGTCCCCTCGTGACCCCATTTTCCAGTCACCTCACTGCCCTATTGTCTACTTCCCTCATTGTCCCATTGTCCATGATCCACTATCCACAGTGTCTCATTGTCCACTCCCCTCACTGACCCATTATCCACTCCCCTCACTGCCCCTTTGTCCACTCTCCTCAACATTTCATTGTCCACTCCCCTCTCTGCCCCAT
>NC_057717.1:90379524-90423177 GCF_004010195.1 Chiloscyllium plagiosum | reverse complement strand
CTGCCCATTTTCCAATCCCCTCCTTGCCCTATTGTCCACAGCCCACACATGCTTCATTCTCCACTCTCCTCACTGCCTCATTCTCCACTCTCATCATTGCTCTATTGTCCACTCACTCATTGCCCTATTGTCCAGCCCCCTCACTGCCCCATAGTTCACTCCCATCACTGTCCCATTGTTCAGTCCCCTCACTGCCCCATTGGCCACTTCAATCACAGCCCTATCATCAACTCTCCTCAGTGCCCTCCTATCCATTCCCTCACCACCCCATGACACCTGTTTCTAGATTCCCCCTCCTCTTAGCATCCACTCTGTTAAGTTCCCCTCAGAATATTATATATTTTAAACAGATCATCTCTCATTCTTCTGAACTCCAATGAGTATCAACCCAAACTGCGGAACCTTTCCTCATAAGACAACCCCCTTCATGTCAGGAATCAACTGTGAGCCTTCTACTCAGAAGGCAATTATTTCATTTTCCTGCAAGTAAATGGTACCTCAGTGAGACCACACCTGGAGTACGGAGTGCAGATTTGATCGCCTTACCGAAGGAGATTTACCTTAGAGAAATTGCAAGTTGCCGAGACTGATTCCTGGGGGAGGAGAGTGTCTTTTGAGTGGAGAGTGTATAAACAAGGCCTACATTCAGTTGGGGAAAAAAAGGGAGGTAATCAATATTTTGCCCTGGCTGAGGTTTCAGAAACTAGAGGATCACACACTCAGAACAGAAAGTTAGCCAGTTTGGATTGAGAAGGGAAATTCCTTCAGTCAAATGTATGAATGCAGAAATTGAAAGCAGCTTTAAAGGGAACCAAGTTAATGGGAATATCTATGTGGGATTACGTAGGTGAGGTAGAAGATCAGACATGATCTTATCTAAAGACTCAAAGGAGCTGAGTGGCCAACTCCTGTGCCTTTTTTTTATCTTTGCGTGACTTATATCATGTTGTTGACATCGACATAAGACATAGGAGTGGAAGTAAGGCCATTCGGCCCATCGAGTCCACTCCGCCATTCAATCATGGCTGATGGGCATTTCAACTCCACTGACCCGCATTCTCCCCGTAGCCCTTAATTCCTTGTGACATCAAGAATTTATCAATTTCTGCCTTGAAGACATTTAGCGTCCCAGCCTCCACTGCACTCTGCGGCAATGAATTCCACAGGCCCACCACTCTCTGGCTGAAGAAATGTCTCCGCATTTCTGTTCTGAATTTACCCCCTCTAATTCTAAGGCTGTGTCCACGGGTCCTAGTCTCCTCGCCTAACGGAAACAATTTCCTAGCGTCCACCGTCTCCAAGACATGATAGTTGTTGGTAGCACCACAGCTAGGCATGAGACTGGTCACAGAAACAGTACGCTCAGCTAGCCCAACACGAAGATCCAGAGAAAACAGAGGCCTTAAATCTCACACCTTATTTCCCGACCCACTGTCCGCCAGCTCCTGAGTCACGCTGAAGGACACTGGACAGAGTTGGCCCACACAGTACAAAACATCGGCCTTACAAGATGGAAGCTGTCACCACCAGGCTTCAGGTGGAGAGGGTTACCTTGGTTAAAAAAAAGTCGCACTATATCTTTCAGATGAAAATGCCAGGTCGTCAAAAACCATGATGGAAGACCTCAAAACAAATCTGCAATCACAAAGAAGCCTGGTATTTTCAAAGGGGCAGCTCCTACATGGGTTGGATCTGAACCTCTACAGCCAATAATATAATATCTGTCAGTACAATGCAGAAAGAATTATGTGCTTTCTTCCTGCTTCAAGTCTGATGATTAGTGGCAAGCTGTCACTTATGTATTAGATTTTCCGATTGATGTCGAAGAAAGATATGCACAGAAGAGAAAAAGAACTATTAAGCGTGACGTTTGCTTGTGAAAGGACCAATCAGTTTGTACCTGCCTAGGATTAGTGTGAAAAGGGCCACAAGCTGCTTAATTGCTCTATTTGTGCAATCTTTGAACAATTGTTCTTTGAATGATGATCAGACGACAGGAATATGACCTGAAGGTGTTCTGTACGCTGGGCAAATTTATACACCGCAGAGGCACTGCTGAAAACAGTGGGCCAGAAAGCGAAAGCTTATGAATAAAAGTGATGAGGATATTCATTCCGGCACTGACGCCTTCCTCAAAAATTATTAGACGATGCCAGAATCTGAGCGGACGTTCAAGTCAGTTAGGTCAGAGGCAGAGGGGGGTGAGACCTGCCTTGAACATACAACACGGCAGGGATGATCACAAGGAAAGCAAGCTTGCTACCCACAATTTCAAGAGGGTTGAAACTGTAATATAAAGTTAGAAGTAGCAGATGGAATGATTCACGAGGGGACTAGATACCCGATTGTAAAACTCCAAATAAAACAGCTTCAAAAGACCTGTGAGCAATCTGTTGGTCTTTGTGAGTGTGTAAAATTTCAGATAATTATAATAACAGGATCGTAAAGTCGAGAATGAGACCATTCAGCCCATTGTGTGTGTGTGTGTGTGTGTGATATGTGTACCATATATCAGATACACTGCAACAATCCATGCAAGCTCCTTCAAAAACACCTTCGAAATTTCTCAACCTCTACCATCTAGAATGACAAGGGGAGCAGATGCAAGGGTACGCCATCACCTACAAATTCTCCTCCAAGCCACTCACTATCCTGACTTGGCCATTCCTTCAGTGTCGCTGGGTCAAAATCTGAGAATTCTCTTCCTAACAGCACTGTGGGCCTATCTACAGCACATGGACTGCAGCAGTTTCAGAAGACAGGTCACCACCACCTTCTCAAGGGCACATAGGAGTGGGCAATAAATGCTGGCCCAGACAGTGATGCCCATATTCTGTAAATGAATGTTAAAATGTTTCTTTTAAAGATTTATCCCATTACGTCAATTCTCCTCTTCTTGCCCAATAGTCCTGCGAAGTTATTTTCTTCCCTTTTCAAGGATTTATCCGATTCTCTTTTGAAAGTTCCTTTTGAATCTGTTTTCATTGTCCAGTACTTTTCCATAGTGTAACATCTCGCTGCATTAAAAACGAAGATACTAACAGTTATTCGACGGAACCAAAGGTGCACAGAGCATGCGCAAAGTGATCATTATAAGCACAAAATCCATTTTACTTTAAAATTGGGCAAGGAATATCTATAATGACAAAGGAACATACTTTGTAAATGCTGAGTTCAGCCACTTGAACGAAAATGGGATTTGTTCACACCATTACAGTCCAAATTACCCACACTTGAGTGAGATGATGGACACGTTAGTACAGAGCATGAAAGATCTCAAAGACAATGAGAATAATGTGTACAGGAATCTCGTCTTTTATTATGGTACTCTCATTACAGACCAGTACATCTGCTATTGGGAAATTAGCCATCGCAAAAGAATTCGTCAAGCCAGCATAATTGCTGCACACAAGGACACCATTCAGCCCATTGTTCCAATGCATGTATTGTCTTCACATCAAAGTTAATCCACATTCTTGCACATTCCCATATGCCTTAATTTAAATAAAAATCTTCAAGCATTTAGCTTCCACTTCAGCTTCCACTTAAATATTGTGATTGAATTGTCATCAGTTGGACTTGTGCTGAACATTTCAGCAGACTCTATGCATAGCTAAGCTCTTTACTAACCTCACCCCCATTAAAACCCCATCACAAATCCCGTTAACAATGCCTGGCCAGTGAAAGTCATCTATCACTGTTTACCCTCTCCAAAACCTTTCATAATTTTCAACACTCCAGTAGATATCCTTTAAGCTTCTCCGCTCCAGTGCAAACAAGCTTACATTTTCAAGCCTCTCGGTGTGAATTCATCCTTTCAAGTCAGCCTTTGTCCCAGGCAAGCAAACCCTTTCCCTATTCCCGAGAAAGGGGAGGGGATACAAAGCTTGTCCGTATGCTCCAACTGTGACTTAGTTGCTGTGCTGAGCACACTTACCTTTCCATAAGATCAGAAGAAATAGGAACAGGAGTTGGCCATTTGGCCCATCGAGACTGGTCAGCCATTCCACCAGGATCATGGCTGTTCTTACTCAAGGGCATTTAAGCACAAAAGTTTGATTGGCTCCCTTGAGCTGTTGCAAACTAATCTGCACCCGTCAGCTCCCACTCATCTTCTGTTACAATGAGAATGTACCTTTCGTTTATTTAGGATCATAGAAGCAGGAGGAGGCCATTCAGCCTGCCTCCACTCCTAGAGTCTCTTCTAACCTTCAGTTAGATTGCAGCTGACCCCATCTTAGTTCTCTAACACTTGATGCCATGGAAATTATCCTTGGTGACCTTTCCAAAATATGCGACTTGACTTTTTTTTCCCTATACGGAATTGATTTTTTTTTTCTCTACGTATAGGTGAAAGAAATTTCCAAAATTATTAGAGACAGGGATAGAATGGATAGTCAAAGTCATTTTGTCAGGGTAGAAATGTCAATTACTTGGCGACATAGGTTTAAGCTAATAGAGAGAAAGTTCAAAGGAGATGTGAGAGGCAAGTTTTTTTTACACAGAGTGGATGTGCTGCCAGAGGAGGTGGGAGAAGCAAATGCAATAGTAACATTGAAGAGGCATCTTGACAGATACATGGATAAGCAAGGAACAGAGGGATATGGACCAAGTAGAGACAAAAGGATTTTAGTTTCAAAATGCATCATTGCGCAGACTTTGTGTGCTGAAGGGCCTGTTCCTGTGCTGTAATGTTCTTTGTTCTTTGAAATGCATGACACTTGTCAATGTCCCACCTATGGTCTGCTGCGTTCAGACAGTTTTCTGTGTATGTTGCTTGTCAGCTCATTCCCCCAATGACCAAATCATTTGGTGTCTTGGGTGGGAAAGGATGGTGATCTGGTCGTAACACCTTCTGATGTACCTCACACCCTCACTGTAACATTTTCAGATATACCTCAAGTCCCTCACTGTAACACTATCTGATATACCCCACACCTATCACTGTAACACTCTCTGATATACCTCACACCCCTCACTGTAACACTCTCTAATATACCCCACACCCCTAACTGTCACATTCTTTGATGAATCCACACCACTCATTGTAATACTCTCTGATATACCACACAAGACGCAAGTGAATGTTCTGAGGACACGGGTTTAAATGGAAGCCGGTGGAATTTTTAATCTGGAACATAAAGTCTCAGTGATGGTGACTATCA
This sequence comes from Chiloscyllium plagiosum, assembly GCF_004010195.1. Taxonomy (NCBI): domain Eukaryota; kingdom Metazoa; phylum Chordata; class Chondrichthyes; order Orectolobiformes; family Hemiscylliidae; genus Chiloscyllium; species Chiloscyllium plagiosum. Next base: position 90,418,012 of record NC_057717.1, on the reverse strand, counting down.
TTGATTGTTGTAAAACCCATCTAGTTCTCAACTACACTTTAGGGGAAGGAAATCTGCCAACCTGTTCTGGCCTACATGTGACTTCAGACCAACACAGTTAATTCTGAAATGGCCTCTCAAGCTGCTTAGTTCAGGATCCATTAGGAATGGGCAACAAATGCTGGCCTCCCTAGTGATACTGACTTCTCATGAAAGAATAAATGGCCCAGCACAAGAATCTGGTGGCCAAGTTGACTCTTAGAAACTACAACATAAGCCGAGCTACCCCCCCCCCCACACACACTCAATAAATCCCACAACATGTATACGATCTGTTATCTGAGCTGGCCACATCTCACCTTCCTCTCCAGGACTGTGCACTGTGCCAACAAGCAGGAGATGCCTAAAGTATTGAGGTCTCAGCTTCCAGTGCATGTTATTAATCAAAAGGCACCAGAATCAGACTGGTCTCCTGGCTAACTCTGCTCACTCACTTGCCTCTAACGAGGGAACTGAACTCTGCAGTTATTATTCATTGCTTTCCTATTTGTGGCAAGTTTCTGGTATGCAATGGGTGCTTCTTTTTCTGACTTCACCACTACACATCAAAGTAATCCATCGCACTAAGAACCTTGAGACATTTTTTAAATGACAGGGCGCCGGAAAATATAAGTGGTATTATTCCAGCGTGCATTGTCTGACAAATTTGTCAGAAATGAACAAAGCTTTGTCTTAAAATGACTAATGATGCCCCGTCAAGGTAAAACAGCTCAGTGTGAAGGATTGACATGACCAGAAAGGTACAATTCTCTACCCTTAATGCACTTAGTGCCGGCTTGTATAGCCATGTAGGAGATACTGGGCACCAGGGTCCAGACTGAGAGAGATGCACTGTCCAGTTATCTGTTAAATGTGCCTGGATCTGGGTGATTGATTACAAACTGCTCGAGAGTCATGTATTCATCCCAACAGACAGGAATGAAATATATCCTGCAATCACTCTCTGTCCCAGGGTGCAGACATTCAAATGTACTGATAATATAATTCGTAAATTGTAGCTCAGTCCCTGCTCAGAACAGATGAGCTGGTTGTTGAGCAAACTGACATTTTAATATACTAACAGCGAGCAGATTGGATATACCCATGGAGTCCTTCCATGTTGTCATGTACTGCACATCCTTCACTGTATCAGCCTCTTCAAAAACATATTCTTATTTCATCCACTGATATATCCCTCAGCCCTCACTGTAATGTTCTCTAATGTACAACACACCTTCATTGTTACACTGTATGATACACCCCAAACCCCTCACTGTAACATTCTCTGATATACCCCACATCCCTCACTGTAACACTCTCTGATATACCCCACACCCCTCACTGTAACACTCTCTGATGTACCCTACACCCCTCACTGTAACACTCTCTGATTTAGCCCACACCGCTCACTGTAGCACCTTCTGATGTACCCCACACCCCTCACTGTAACATTTTCTGACATACCTTGAACCCTAACTGTCACATTCTCTGATGAACCTACACCACTCATTGTAATATTCTCTGATATACCACACACCCCACACTGTAACACTCTCTGATATATCCCACACCCCTCACTGTAACATTTTCAGATATACCTCAAGTCCCTCATTGTAACACTATCTAATATACCCCCACACCCCTCACTGTAACATTCTCTGGTATACCCCACACCCCTCACTATAACACTTTCTGATGTACCTCACACCCTCACTGTTGCACGCTTTGATATAGCCCACATCTGTCATTCTAGAACTCTGACATACCTAACACTGTCTGATATACCCACCACTCTTACTCTAACACTGTCTAATGTACCCCACACAGCTCACTGTATCACACTCTCTGTTAGACCCCACACCTCTCATTCTAAAACTCTGACATATCCCACACCCCTCTCTGTAACACTCTGAAATAATCCTCACCCCCTCAACTATAGCATGCACTGATTTATCCCACAGTCATCACTGTTACACTCTCTGATATACCCCACACTCCCTCATTCTAACTCTGTTTTACCCTACACCATCTCACTATAACACTCTCTAATGTAACCCACACTCCTCAATATAACACACCTTGATATACCCTACACACCTCACAGCAATGCCCTCTGATATACCCACACCCGTCAATGTAATACTCTTTGAAAAACCCACATCCCTGACTGTAACACATCCTGACATACACCATATCCCTTCTTCAGGAATGAGGAAGAAGGGCTTCATTCCTGAAGAAGGGGTCATGTCCGAAACGTCGATTCTCCTGCTCCTTGGATGCTGCCTGACCTGCTGCGCTTTTCCAGCAACACATTTTCAGCTCTGATCTCCAGCATCTGCAGTCCTCACTTTCTCCCATACACCATATCCCGCCATTCTAAAATACTGATATACCCCACACCCCTCACTGCAACATGCTTTGACATACCACACACCCCTCACTGTTGCACTCTCTGATATACACCACATCCCTCACTCTAAGATACTGATATAATCCAAACCTTCCCTGTAACATTCCCTGATATACCCTACACCCCTCAATATGACACACCCTGACATAGCCCACACCCCTCACTGTAACTCACTCTGATATACCCCACAGCCTTCACTGTTACACACACTAATGTACCCACACCCCTCAACGGTAACATCCTGTGATAAACCCCACACTCCTCACAGTAACACCCTCTGATATAGCCCACACCCCTCACTGTAACATCCTGTGGTATATCCCACACGCCTTACTGTGACACACTCTGACATACCCCTCACCATCTTTCTGTAACGCACACTGATATATCCCACATCCCTGACCGTAACATTCTCTGATGTACTCCACACTGTAACACCCACAACCCTCATTGCAACATTCTCTGATACACTCCACAACCCTCTCTGACATACCTTACACCCATTAATGTAACTGTGATACACCACACACCCCTCACAGTAACACCCTCTGATCTAAAATTACTATTTGGTCAATTGTGACATCCAGGTGTTGTTCCGAAGTGGATATATCGACGTTTGGCACTCTCTTCAGATCCTGAAGGTAAAGGTCAATTTTTTTACATGTATTAAAACCCAAAAATGGAAACAACAACCTTTTACCATCAGCCTGGATCATTGCCTCTGTGTTTTTTCTCTTCACTGATGCCTCCTGTCCTGCTGTGTATATCCAGCATTTTCTGTTTTTATTTCATGTTTCCAGGTTGCCAGGTATTTGATTTTCCAACAGGAACTCCTCAGGAGCAACAGTTTCTGTTATATATTTTGTATTCTAATAGGCGAAAGTGAGTACTGAACATGCTGGAGGTTAGAGCAAGAGAGTGGTGCTGGAAAAGCACAGCAGGTCAGGCAGCATCTGAGGAGCAGGAAAATCGACGTCGATTTGTGTTTTATATAGTGCCAGTTTAGAAGATTGGTTTTCATTGGTGTCCTGTGACTCTCCAGTGAAGTCATGAATATGGCCGTCTGAACCACTTGCACATAACAACTAGTTCCTGGCTAATTCATTCTTTGCACGTTATGGACAATACAATAACACATAATATGACAGACAACTGGTGAGACTGTGTCATCCGTAACCCAGTGCTTCCCAATCTTTGTACCACTGTGAGTCAATTTCAAGACTCAATAGTTGCCATGAACACCATGAACTTTAAGATCAGGAAGGCAGCGGGGGGAGAGCGATGTGATATTTAATCCTATTTGGAGCAGGAATCAGGTCCCAAAAGTAATTTTTTTCAGCCACATGTCCACATTAAAAAAAAACACACCAATAAAAGGGCCTTGCAGTTGTTACACTCCACATATTGGGAAACGTTGCCTCACCCTGTCAAACAGGGCTAATATCAGATATACAGCTGCTGAAGCAAAAACCTCTCTCCCTGAGACTCAGAACCCATCAGCAGACAGTAAATACAAAATAAAACCATAAAAGAGCACAGAGTTGATCATTCAGTCCTTTGAGTCTAGCATTTAATCATGGCTGATCTGTCCCCCTATTCCATTTCTTCACTTTTGCTCCTTTGACAGTGAAGTAACTGCACAGAGGCTGGGTCCTATCACCAAGTCACCCTTTATTTACGAGTGCACAGTACACCAGCTCAGCATCAATCCTCAACTGAAGAGATTCTAATCTCCTGGTTATATTGGTCAGCCAAGGCTTTCCTGGCCCAGGTTAACAAGCCCAGTCAGGAACTTCATAATAACAGGGTCAGCCTGGTCCCAGTCACCACAGTTTGCCCAACGATAACCATAGCAGTCTCATTTTTCAAGAACGCTTGTTCCAAATTTCCATTGTTTGAAGTGTGAGAGAAGCATTTCCTGATTTTGCTCCTCATTAACCTCATTTTCGATTGTGAAATGATATCTCTGTGGGTTTGGATTTCCCCAGCAGAGGAGTTGGTCTGCTACCTGGACTGCATGAAATGTCACTTCACAGCTCCCTTTTGGACCAGCAGCATGTATTCTGGGCACCTGGAGGCACCCCGGCCAGCCTGGTTGTAGGCTGAAACATTGACAAACTGTTTGCCAATATCCAGAAGCAAGGTGAGGTTGTTAGAATCATAAGCCAAAGCTGTATGGCAGTACTTATCCCACATCACATATCATATATAAATACCCAAACTGCTGCAGGCATTTATCAGCCCAATAGAGGCATGGTTACCTCATGATTATGTTGCTGGGCTGACAATCCAATGGCCTGTTGTGTTAGATAATGGTTATGAAAGAGTATTTGTGGAAGTTGCATTAGTTCTGCCCAGTCTGGTGATTTCACATTACCTTTGTGTAGAGAAATGGGTAGTCTTGCACTATTGGTTGTCATTTAGGTTAACTAGTTGATGCTAATTGCTCTGATAGTTATAATCCGATAAACTGCACCTTGTTATGGAAGCAAATGCCTCTTCTTGTTGAGACTCTTCAATGGGCTTCTCTCTACCTTTGATTATTAGACAGGCTCTTAGACACAGCATAGAAAGCAGAATTGGTCTTAGAGACTGATGGGCACTGCTTGAGTGCATCATCACCCTGGACATTAATCACCTAATCCAGGGATGTTTGTATTAATTTTGGTTTGAGAAAATAGTAATAGATTAACTTTAGGGATTGGTGGGCAGAGGCTGGGGTTACATTATTTTGATTTGATTTTGATTTTGACATATTTGACACATTTCCTCTCCAATTTTGTAATTTTTCCTTGACCATTCATTTTGTGTTTATTACAATTCCTCAGGGGTTGTCTAACCTGATTCAGGTTTTATTTAAAATGAGTAGAAAGGAGGATTGGTAGCAATGAACTAGCCCAATCACGAGTCGTCAAAAGATATGCTATAGGAGAGACTAATAATTTAAAGATGAGGGTTCAAAAGGTACCACAGCAGCTTAGGAATTTAAAGTCGGCCAAGCAGCTAATCATAGAATTACTATATGTGTAGCATCATTTGTAAACAAGGTGTTTCAGAGGAACAATACAACAAAAATGGCACTGACCATAGGGAGATATTACGCCAATTGGGTGAGGGTATAGGTTTTAAAGAGCATCTTAAAGGAGAAAAGAGAGCAGGAAAGGAATTTTTTTTTAACATGTTAATATTAATCGGAACTACAAGGAACTATTCCGGCCCACCAATAATGACTGTCACCTGGAATTAGTCAGAACTGTGTATTGTTCCTTTGTTTATTCTTTGCTGAGATGTGGGTCTCACTGGCAAGATCAGCATTTGTTACCCTTCTCAACCAACCACATTGCTGTAGATCTGGAGTCACATGTAGGCCAGAATGAGTAAGGATGGCAGATTGCCATCTCTGTTACTAACAACAATTGATGATAGTTGATACTGATATTAGGTTTCAGCTCATAATTTCATTCACTGAATTTGAATTTCACCAGCTGCTATGGTGGGATTTGAACTCACTGCCTCCTGAAAGCTTTAACACTGGAGTTCTGGATTGCTAGTCCAGTGACATTAGAATTACACCACCACCTCGCCTGACACAACTCACTGAGACAGCTTCAGAGGAGTTTCTGTTTCTCGAAGGGTTGTTAGGCCAGAGAATGTTTTGCCACAGAAGTGTGGTGTGGTGTCATACCAGAGGCCATGATATTTTGTCAGAGAAGAGGGGGTAAATATTCTAAGCAGAGGTCAAAGATTAGATTTGGATTGCTCTGTAGTAAAGAGCCAACATAGAACTGAAGTGTTAAATAGCCTCCCTCTGTCTTCTATGTTTTCACTGTTATACAATTGGTGTTGAATAGGAACAATCTTGACTAAGTTGTTCTTTGTATGTGAGATATGTAATAGCACTGTATAGATCAATGGAACATTCTTGAAGAACAGTTGTAGTGTAATGAGAATGGGTTGACAATGAGCCAGTACTGTATATTGGACCAAAGGGTCTGTTTCTGTGCTCTATGACTCTATGGTGTATCAGTGCAGTCACTCATCATCAGCAAGAGACTGAAGAAAGAATGGAATAGGTAAAAACAATGACTGCAGATGCTGGAAACCAGAGTCTAGATTAGAGTGGTGCTGGAAAAGCACAGCAGTTCAGGCAGCATCTGAGGAGCAGGAAAATCGACATTTTGGGCAAAAGTCTGATGAAGGGCTTTTGCCCGAAACGTCGATTTTCCTGCTCCTCGGATGCTGCCTGGACTGCTGTGCCTTTCCAGCACCACTCTAATCTAGAAAGAATGGAATAGTCTGTCCCAGTGAGAGACAAATTCATGCTCTGTCCAATAGAGTTTGTGGAAACCTAGTTGAATTAGATATAGTCACTTGTAGGTAAAGGGGAAACTGTTGCAGGCCACAAACTGAGTGAAGACAAGGGTAATCACCTCTCTTATAAGCAAATAACATTTTGAGCCGCATGCCTCCTGGTAACTCAAGCTAGTAGCCCACAATAAAAAGGTCCACGGCAGTATACTGTTCTTGTCTTTTGTAAGTCTGCTCAAGAATGGTCCGTCACACTTTCAAAGAAAGATTAAACAAAGTTGTGATAGTTCTTTTTGCCTGATTTGTCCTGTTCTAATTCAATAATATTCACATCCATTGTCTTGCCTTCGCTTGCCATGTCAAATAATCAACATTTTAATAACTTTGCATTAGTGCTCAAACCTTTAGTATACGGCCAAGCTGAGAGTCCAAACTGAATGAAATCAACACCACAACAGGCAAAATGACTTTCATTGTATGACACTTCCTGTGATACATAACATCAACTGTTCTTCAGCATATTGCCTTCCCAGAGCTTGCGCTTGTTACAAATCTGAGCTCCATTTAGGTATGGTGATAGGCTTTATGTCATTGACAGCTCAGAATGCTTCCCTCAAGCACAGGCTGCAATGATACATTCGCAAAGTGGCAGGAAGGTGTGCATTCATGGTCTTAACCTGACCTCAGTTGGAGGTCAAAGGTCATGAGATCAAGCTCCATTCAAGATATTTTGCACAATATTTGAACTGACTGCCCATCCCAAGATGCTGCGCAGGAGAACTATCAGACAAGGTCTGACACTAAATCATAAGAGGGCGAAAAAGGCAGGTTTTTGGAGCAGTTTTAAGAAGGAAAGAAACCAGGAAAGATTCCATGAGGAGATTTCAGACTTGGCGGCCCAGACTGTTGGAGCTGAGGTCATCAAGACTAGGGCAGAGGGAATCAATGATGTGTAATTAAGAGGGCAGAATTGGAGGGGCTTTGTATTTGTGGAGGTTGGGAATAGGTGGAGGTCACATAAATATAAGAAAGGAGGTGCGGTTAGGGAGGCACTTGATGAGAATTTTAAATTCAAGCACACGTGAAGTTTTACAGCTGAGGACCTAAATGTCCCACTGTGACAGGCTCTGCGGTTTCGTGCTGTTTGTCTGCTTCAGTTGTAGGTCCATTACTCTGCTCCGCTTGCATATTAATCAGGAAATTAACCCCTTCCTGCATGTGAGTTTGAACTCTTGAAAATCAAATAATGCTTGTGACATTCTGCAAAGACAAAAAGAGCTGCAGATGCTGGAAATCTGAAACAAAAATAGAAAACGTTGGAGGAACGCAAAAGGTCAGGCAGCATCAGAGCTAACATTTCAGGTCTCTAATCTTCATCAGAACTTCTTTGATTCTTTTAATTACAAAGACAGCTTCCTCAGCTTAGTGCATACATGGATTAATTTATTTAAATTCAAGGTTATGATACATGATCTCAGCTGACATATCCAGTGTTGTACTGTTAGGGAGGCCATTTTGAAGTCAATGTATTAAGCCCTGATCCTGTCTATCTTTTAGTCAGATGTAAAGGTTTCTACAGCACTGTTTGAAGAAAAGCAATGAGTTCTCCTTTGATAACGTTCATCCCTGAACCAATGGCACCAGTCATGTATGGGCTCAGTGCTGCAAAATGGGATTAGAATAGTTAGGTGGCTGTTTTTGACCAGCACAGACTCAATGGACTGAAGGGCCTTTTCCTGCACTGTAGACCTGCATGACTTATTACCACACAGCTGTTCATGGAGTTTGCTGTGTGCAAACTGGCTGTCATATTTCCTGCATTATGACAGTGACTAATTTCAATAGTCTTCCAGGTTACACCATTTTAAATGCATTGACACTGCGCTTCTGATTGTTGGACGTTAAGTTACCTCAGTCCCAGGGCATTAATGCAGGAATTCTTCAGGTTAGTGTACAACTCCCAACCATCTTTGTCTGCTTCATCAGTGCTCTTCTCTTCATCATAAGTTCAGAAGTGAGGATATTCACTGATGATTGTACAGTGTCCAGGACCATTCAGTATTCCTCATATACTGAAGAAATTTGTTACGGTGGCTCAGTGTTTAGCACTGTCTGTATGGAGTTTGCATATTCTCCCTGTGGAGAGAAGAGTCGAGAGTGTGTTGCCGGAAAAGCACAGCAGGTCAGGCAGCATCCGAGGAGCAGGAGAGTCGAAGTTTCGGGCCGGAGCCCTTCATCATTCTCCTGCTCCTCAGAGGCTGCCTGACCTGCTGTGCTTTTCCAACAACACACTCTCGACTCTGATCTCCAACATCTGCAGACCTCACTTTCTCCCTGTGGAGAGAAACCAATTCTCTGCGAGGGTTTCCTCTGACTGCTCCAGTTTCCTCTCTCAGTCCAAAGATGTGCAAGTCAGGTGGATTGGCCATGCTAAATTACTCATAATTTCCAGAGATGTGAAGTTTAGATCGATTAATTACAGAAAATGCAGGATTACAGAGGTGGGGTTGGGGGTGGATCTGGGCGGGATGCAGTTTGGAGGGTCAGGCTGAATGGACTGCTTCCACTCTGTAGGGAATCTCCGATTCTATGCAATGTCTGAACCACATTCAACATTAGTCTAATGAATGGCAGGCAACATTCACGCTCTGCAAATGCTAGGCAATGATCATATAGAACATAGAACATAGAAAAGTACAGCACGAATAGGCCCTTTGGCCCACGATGTTGTGCTGACGTTTAATCCTAAATGTAAAATATAATAACTTAACCTACGCACCCCTCAACTCACTGCTATCCATGTGCATGTCCAGCAGTCACTTAAATGTCCCTAATGGCTCTGCTTCCACCACCACATTGGCAACGCATTCCATGCATATCGAACAAAAGAAAATCTATCTATTGCCCCTTGCATTCAATAGTATCACCATCACAGAATCCACCACTGCGGGTTACTGTTGACTAGAAACTGAACTGGGCAGCCACATAAATACTGTGGCTAGGAATTCAACAGCAAGGAATTGACTTCCTGACTTCCTAAAACCTGTCCACCATCGAAGCACATTATCAGTAGTGAGATGTCTAGCAGAACCTCATTAATCCTCTTTGGAAAGCACCTTCCAAGCCCATGACCGCTATCATCAAGAATGAGATAGGCAGTAGATACATCAGAATACCACCACTAGCAAGTTCCCCACCAAGCCACATACCATCTTGACTTGAAAATAGATTGCTGTTCCTTCAGAATGATTGGGGCAAAATTCGAAAGCTCCTTTCCTTAGAGAACTGAAGTTCTAATACCCAAAGCCTACAGCGGAAGACAACCCAAGAAGACAACTCACCACTGCCTCTCAAGGATAATTAGGGATAGTTGGTAGCCCAGTCAGAAACACCCACCTACTGCAAATAAATAAAACAAATCTTAATACAAACTTCTGCTAAAATCTCTGAGCACAGAATTCTATGCAACAGTACCTATACCATATGGACTGCAATGGTTCAAAAAAGTTAGGCTGAAATTATCTAATGGATTCCTTAAGGTCTGAATAAATACAAAATGTGCTTTTTAATATCAATCAAATTTATTAGCTCAATCAGGGTAACCTTGCGAAAGTTTACAAAATTGTGAGGGGCATGGATAGGGTGAATAGCCAAGATCTTTTTCTGAAGGTGGGGGGCATCTAAAACTAGAGGGCATAGGTTTAAGGTGAGAGGGGAAAGATTTAAAAAGGATCTGAAGGATAACTTTTTCACACAGAAGGTGGCACATGTATGTATTGAGCTGCCAGAGACTAGGTGGAGGCTGGTACAATTGCAACATTTAAAAGGCATCTGGATGGATACATGAATAGAAAGAGATTAGAGGGATATGGGCCAAATGCTGGTAAAAGGGATTATGTCAGATTGAGATGTCTGATCAGCGCGGACGAGTTGGATCTGTTTCCATACTCTCTGACTCTTTCACTTAATAGATGTTAGAGCCTGCTGCAAACTAATGAGCGAATCTGTTATCTTAAATTACATAATACACATATCTATACAGACAGGTGAGTCTCACATTGCCTTCTATTCACTCGGGACTTTGGCGATGGTGGCAATCCGAACTCTATCTCAGATTCCACGGCACTGGTCTTGCCCAGTGTTGAAAAGTCATGTGAGTGGGGCAAAGTCTCTGATATTAATACTATTCTGAATCTAAGATTACGTGCTGAATCTCCATTTCATATTACTTTGAGTACTTTTCCCGACATTCCATTATGCAGAACAAAAGTAGAAAACATCTCCAGGTGGCTCTGTGTTAACACACAAAAAAAAATGGTTCCCATAGGCATTCAAGGTTATGCAGTTACTTCCCACCCAAAACAAGTATGTTTTTTACACTAGGCTTATTTTCATGTATTTTTCCACTTTGTTTCATTTGCTTATTCCGTGAGCATTTAACCCTTAACAATTAACCCTTAATGGTCTGGATTGAAGATTTTTTTTTAAATCTAGATTAGAGTGGTGCTGGAACAGCACAGCAGGTCAGGCAGCATCTGAGGAGCAGAAAAATCTTTTTCTCAAACTTTTCTGAAGAATTTCCTCCTCCTCAAATACTGTCTGACCTGCTGTGCTGTTCCAGCACAATTCTAGACACTGATATCCAGCTTCTGCAGTCCTCACTTTTGCCTAGATATTATTTTTAAGCCCAGCACTCGAGAAAGTGGCTCAGCTCCACCATCTTGAGGACACTTAGGGATGTGTCATCAAGTCCTACAAATGAATGAAATAAAAAGGGGCTTGTTTTTAAATTTGTTGAAGGTCTTTCACACAGCGATTTCCAGATCAGCCACCATCGCCTGGGCAAAAGAATAGCTCAACTCCCCTCCATCCTTTTACCAATTCCTTTGAATCAATATCTCCTGGTCATTGACCTGCCTGCTTAGGGCAATAGGTTTCTCCAGGCACTCATAATGTTAAACACCTCAGTTAAATCTTCCTTTAGACACCTCTGCTTTGAAGAAAACAAATCTTGCCACATGACTAAAATTTTCCAATCCTGGCACATCTTGGTAAATGTCCTCTGGACTTCTCTGGCACAAAGTGAATGATGAAGAATTATCTTTCTTTTAAGGTGAAGCAGCATCATTCCAACACTGGGAGAGCAATTTTCCTGAGTAGTGCATCTGAGAGAGCAGGACACTTAAGGTCTCCTTCAAAAACACTCATCCGTGCATTCCCTCAGTACTTCACTGAAGAGTCAGCCACAGTCATTGCACTCACATCTCTGAATAGGGCTTGACAACTGTAACAACATCAAAGGCAAAAGTGCTATTGGCAATAAGAGGCAGTGCCTTAAAGCTTGTGGAGAGTGGAATCCAGTACCAGCAATTGGTAGTCACTCGACAGTCCAGATTTTGAGAAAAAGAGACATGCTGTCACAGCCCTTCACTTTTCTTTGATCAGGACAGAATTGCAAGAATACCAAATTTCAAAGGGAAAAACAATTTGTACTGCATGAGAAGAAAAGGTTGACTGCTTGGCAAGCCGACTATGATTGACAGAGATATTGCCATGTGGAATGCACCAGAGTTCAGTACACTGGAGCATTCATTTAAAATCAAACCAGGGTGAGACGAACTTGTATTCAATGCCTTGACTAATTAAGAAAAGAGCGAGGAGTTTGTAATGGAGCCGTACATAATGTTAGGCCACAGCTGGAGCACTGTGTGCAGTTCTCATCTCCACACTATAGGAAGGATGTGGTTGCCCTGGAGTAGGTGCAGAGGAGATTTACCGGGATATTACCTGGGCTGGAGTGATTCAGCTATGAAGAGAAGCTGGATAGGCTGGGATGGTTTTCCTTAGAGCAGAGAAGCCTGGGGAAAGGGATCTGATTGACCTGTACAAAGCTCTGAGGGGCAAAGACAGTATAGGTAGGGATAAACTTTCCCTTTAATAGAGGGATCAGTGACCAGGATGCACAGTTTTAAGATAAAGAACAGGAGTTTTAGAGGAGGATTTGAGGAAAAAGCATTTTTCATCTAGCCAGTTGTGGGTATCTGGAGCTCAGGGTGGAAGAGGTAGGAAACTCAAAGACATCTAAGAATTATTTAGGTGAAAACTTGAAATGCCCTAGCTTGGGCCAAATGCTAAACAACACAATTAAAAGATATGAATGTTTGCTGGGCAGTGCAGACACAATGGGTCAAAGGGCCTCTTTCCATGCCGTATAAGTTCTATGACTCTGAGATGCTACAATGGCATATCTCTCGACTCAACACTCATCTGTAATTGGGTTGGATTTTCCAAAAAGCATTATCAAAGGAGCTTCAGGTAAGACAAAGACAAGAAAGGTTCAGGCTTATAGAATGGATTGTCAGGAGCAATTGAGAATGACTTAACCACAGAAGACAGAGTCACAATAAAGTTGAATTCTGGAAAATAGCAGCGGTGTGCTTTGACTAACCAACAAGAACATGCTTATGTTAATGTCAAAAATATTCCAAAACACTTAGCAGGAGTGATTCATAGAGGACTTGACAGGATAGATGAGGAAAGGTTGTTTCCCCTTGTGGAGAATCTAGAAACAGAGGGGATAACCCCAGAATAAGTGAAGGCATATTGAAGACAGAGATGAAGAGGAAATTGTTCCATCCGAAGGGAGTGAATCTCTGGAATTATTTACTGCATAGGGCTGTTGACACTGAATCATTAAATATATTCAACACTGAGATTTTTTTAATCAGCAAGGAAAACAAGAGCTACAGGGAAAAGGCAGGAAAATGGTGTTGAGGATTTCAGGTCAGCTTATTGAATGGCAGAGCATATTCAATGGGCTGAATGGCCTGCTTCTGCTACTGTGTCTTCAATGGGCTGAATGGCCTGCTTCTACTACAATGTCTTATGGTCTTCATAATTTGATCCTCTGCTGCAGAAGGAAATATTAAAATAGATGACCAGAGATTTGGCCAAAGCAATAGATTTTAAGTAGCATCTTGGAGGAAAGAAGGAGGCAGAGAGATTCCAGGAGGTTATTCAAGAAGTTAGAAGCCGGGTAACCAATGCCCCTCACCACAACATTAATTGTGTTCAATATTGAATTAGGCGCCTGCAGGGTCTGTACTAAATCTGCTGATGGCACCAAACTAAGTGGAGAAGAAAGGAGATTGACTGTCTTCAGCGAGACTTGCACCAATTATGCAGATGAGCTGTGACAGGCAGATGGGTTTTAGTTTGATTGCATGAAAGATAATGCATGAGATGAAAGTGTCTCCCTCACAAAGACCTCTCAGTAAAGAGCAGGGATTCCAGAGTGATCATTGATCAAAATCTGAAAGCGGTTTGTTGGCGGAAAGGCTATAATCAGTGAAGCACATCAGACACTGGGTATTAGCAGATTGTTCAGTGCAATCTGTTCCATGTAATCAGGAGTCTGATTGTGGACAATGATGGGAATTTTGGTCTCAGTGAATGAACAAAAAGGCACATGTTTATGTAGAATTCCACCACATCCTCAGGACAATGGCTGTGTCATATGGCCATGCATCTCAGTAAGAGCTGCTGCTCAGAATGAAAGTTGCTGCTACAATCCTCTTTAAATGTAGGAAACTATAGGACTTGCTTTGTTTAAAGAGAAAAAACACTTCCTGGTCTAACTACAGCAATCTGTTACCATTAACAGGACATAGGTTAGCACATGTTAGCAACTAGTTACAGGTTACATTGATATGATCAACATAGGTACAGAGAGTGTGACAAGATCCAGTCGCTCCTTTGAGATACTCAGCTGTTCTACTGTAACCTATATGACACCATCATAGTTGGTGATGCTTCTGACACTCTTTGATATTAACCCTTTCAGACCTTCTACACACAGGAGGCACATTGGTTTTTGTTACAGATGCAACGTTAAAGGCCAAGAATCTGGAAAATTATAAGACTCCACAGAAAATGAAAATAATCACCAATCCACAGTGATTTTCCTCATTGATGGAGGGGAGTATGTAAGGACATGAGAGGAACACCAAGAATCTAGTAACACGGTACACAGACTGAAACACAGAATACAGTACAGGACTGAAACACAATACCGTACATAGACAAAGTCAATATTGTACGCAGACTGAAACTCAGTACTGCACACAGAGTGAAACTCAATACTGTAGATTGACTCAAATATAGAATAGTGTACCTGGACTAAGCACAACACTGTATACAGGCTGGAACTTTCCTGTACACAGACTGAAACACAGAACACTGTATCTAGACTAAAACACAGACAACTGTACACAGACTGAAACAATACTGTACACAGACTGCACACACGCTCAGTAGACTGCAGAAAACTGAAATACAGAACTCTGTCAACAGACGACTGCATAATGGCATGTATACACTGTAACACAGAATACTGTACTCACACTGTTAATGCAGAATACTTTATACAGACTGTAATAGAAATATTGCGTATAGCTGTTACACAGAATAATATACTCAGCCTACAAACTGTTCAGTTACTGGGAGTCAAACACACATTTCTTGGAAGGCAGAAGGCCTTTGTCATCATCCAGACATAAATCAGCTATCTGTTACCGACCAAATCTCATTTTATACACACTCCCTTGTTCCAATTCATCTGCAACTAAACCTCCCCCACTGCTCCTGTGTTTTGGTGCTACTTGAAAGTTCGGAAGAGCAAACAAGCTAATCGGGTTTTATTTCCAGAAACATAGAATTCAAAAGTATGGAGAGTTAGTCTCAGCATGCCTGAAGTCTTGATTAGGCCTTGTTTAGACTACTGCCCAAAATTCTAGTTACCACAACATAAAAGAAGTAAATAAATGGCTTAATTAGGGTAACACAAAATGTACAAGGATGATACCAGAAATGTGTTGATATACATATCAGCAAAAAACATGCAATCAGAATGAATAGGAGCAGTAGGCTATTTGGCCCATTAAGCTTACTGTTATTGAAACATAAGATGCTGAGGGCATGAGGGAGAGGTTTATAGTGGTAGAGTTATATGATGAAAGGTGACAGTGGAGCAGAAATATCAGCATAGTCTCATTGGACTGTTTTAGTGGCTGTGCAATTCAAGATAATCCTGTGTAAATACAGGTTATTGTGGCATATTAGGAATTGACCTCCTCCAAAATGCCTTTGGTTTCAGCCACCATTGTTTCTCAATTCCTTTCTTCTGCCTGAGACCCACCTTTACTTCAAGGGGACAGCTAAGTGTAAGCTATCACTGCCACTGTTCCTGGACCTCATAACCTCAGATACTGGTGTGCCTGCCTTTGGGCTGAATTTTATTTGATAGTGGCTTTACTCAGAGGCCACAGATGCTAAAAGCACCCCGTCAAGGTAAACTGTGAAAGAGCTTGGAGAACGGAGCAGAGAAACAAGACAGGCCAAAGTGATGGACTGGCATAGCAAGCAGAACGCCACAAGGTGAAAGGAGAGGGGGAGCAGCCAACAAAAAGGAAGAGATGGGGATTGACAAGGACAGAGAAAGAGAGGGCGCATTGACAGGAAGGGAAGTAAAGAATGATAAAAATAAAGCAAGGAAGGAAAGAAGGCAGAAAGGACAGGGAAACAATGAGACATAAAAAGATGCAGTTGAAGAGGTAAAGAAAAAATATAAAAGCAATCATTACAAAAGATGCAAGAAAGAGATGGGAGACTGAGTAAGAGAGGACTCATGAGTCAAGTCAGGGATGAGTGAGGTGTCATATGAATCCATTTGAGTTCAATCCACCATTCTGTGACCCTCTACATCAGCACCATTTTCCTGGACTAGCCCATATCCCTTGACGTATTTAAAATGCAGAAATCTATTGGTCTCTGTCTTGAACACACTCAATGCCTGAGCCTACGCTGCCATCTAGGGTAGAGAATTCCAAATATTCATCACCCTCTGATTGAAAAGAATCTTTCCCAAGCACATTCTCCAACCTCCCCCTGAACCCCCAGCCATCATATTGTGAAACATTGCTCTCGAACATCTTTGTGTTTTGACCCAGTCCAGGAGATTGTACCAAACAAGTATTGGCTGTATTAGAGCAAAGGAATCAGCAAGTAAAGGATATCAAGACAGAAAGAAGAAGAGAGCAAAACAAGGGAAGAGAAACAGAAGCAATATAAGAGCAAAAGAAAAGAAAGCAACAGTTTGGGGCAGCTGCAAAAAAGGGAGAGTGAGGGACAATACCAGAAATCACAGGGCAGGCAAGTAATGGAAGAGAAACAGCGATAAAGGAAAAGAGAGCGAGAGACAGAATGAGTGAGGGGGCGGAAGCAGAAAGATAGAGAACAGAGCAATTATAACAGATATTCACAGCAAAAATGTCAAAGCAGGAAGGAGAGGGAAGAATTCACCACGGTAAAAATATAACAGATAAGGTCAAGCGTTGATGGAACATGACAGAGCTAGACCAGCATGGATAAAAATACAGCCAGAAAGAGAAGGACAGAGAGATATAGACAAAAACAGGCATGTTAAGAGAGGAGAAACAAAAAAGCAAAGAACAGGAACATCAAAGCTCTCATAACCTTCTGCAATCAAGGTGACTTTAGATCCCTTCCCATACCACTAGGTGTGATACTCAGGTACCCAGACTGACAAGGTCACAGTGCATGTACACTTGGCACTTGACTGACCAATCCATTGCTTGGTAGAGCTGCCTGAGGGCCTCTTACATGGAGGAACATAGCACAAAAGGAACCCATTCAGCCTGTCGCTCAAGACTACACTTGCTCTTTTGAAAAGCAGCTTAGTTAGTTCTACACCCTCCATTCAGTGTAATCTTTCATCATTCAAATACTTAGCTCATTCCCTTTCTGAAGTAACTCTTGAGTCTTCATCCATCACCTAAGTGCCTACAAATCATAACATACCTAGAATGACTTTTCAAATTAAGATAAAACAATAAATCCTGCAAGTACCCATTAGTTTGACCTTTCTGATGGAAAGGCTTACAGAACCTGTAGTCTGGGAAAAAAATAAACAATCGCATGGGCAACTTAATTAAGAAAAGTCAACATGGAAAGAAATAATGTGTTTAACTAAGTTAATGAGGTAGCAGAGAGAATTGACAAGTATAATCCAGCTCATATGGCATACATGGACTTTCAAGAAGCATTTGATTAAGTGCCACATAGTAGCCTGATCAGCAAAGTTGAAGCTTATGGAATAAAAGGAGATACAGGCAGGAAACAAAATATTGGTAAATGTTTACTTTCCAGACTGGTTTCTCCAAAAAAAATGTTAATGCTGGGACTACTGTTTTTCTTGATACACTTTGATGGTGGAGATCCGGGTGTATATGACAATGGGCTGGATTCCTGTGCAGAGCCAATTAACCCAATAGGAAGAATGGGATATGTGGAAAAGTTTTTTTTTTAAATCATTCTTTCATAACTTCATTTGAAAAGAAATGCTTTTGCTACAGCCCTATAAAAATATCAATCAACCAGACTTTAAAAGTATCGGTAGCAGAAACTACAAGTATTTAACGCCTCTTTATCTTGTGTACATCAATGCGTGTAATTAAGAAATAAATCTAAGAGGAAAAGATACCAGTTAAGCAATTATTTCCCTTGGCTGCAACAGTTTCAACAGACTAGTGGATGTTTGGGCTCTCAGCCAAGCCTCTCTTTGCATTCTGAGCATGGCATAAATGAACATGGTAGATATGAGGGGTCATTGATGGGGATTGGTGGAGGAACATTGGTCTGTCTGGAGGGAGCTACAGGGGAATGTGCAAGGGGATAGAACCAACTGCATCAGTCTTGCAGAGATCCAATAGGCTGAATGGCCTCCTTATTACAGTTCTATGGTTCTCCAGCTTGAGTTGCAAAGCTCCCTCCCTAACAGGGCTCCGGCTGTAGTGGATCAGGCAGCTCGATCCAGTTATTTCCCACACATCCTTCCCCTCAGTTTGCCCAGAGATTCAGAAATGTTCCCAGTTTTGTTAGCTCTCTGGTGGATAAATCTAGGACATCGGAATGGACGCAGTTCCCATCAATCCTGGCTTAGCTGGCAAGTGACAGCCCCTGTGTCTCTAGAATTATTTCTGGTTACACATTTGTGTATGTATTGACAGCCCTGTATTATGTCCCTGTAAAAGAGAAATTAAAAAAGAAAACAGGCACGGTGTGAGATTGACAAGGGGCAGGGAGGAAAAAAAGAAATTAAGGGTAAGAGGAATAACAGAACTGGGCACACAGTGGAGGAGACAGTAGCCTGGTGGTAATCTCAATGGACTATTAATCCAGAGGTCTAGACTAATGGTCTGGGGTCGCAGGTTGGAACCCCATCATGGTAACTACTTTCAGTGATGCTGAGCATCAAAAATAATCCAGCTAGTTCACCAGTGACCTTCACGGAAGGAAATCTGACATCCTCACCTGGTCTGGCTGACATGTGACTCTATAGTAATGTGTAGTTTGCTCTTCACCTCCTCTGAAATGGCCTCTCAGTTCAAGTGCAATTGAGAATGAACAACAGATCTGGCCTGTAACACCCACTTCCGAAAATTCATGATTGACACTTCATCCTGCCGCCTCAGGAAAGCAACCAGCATCATCAGTGACCCCTGGTTATTAGATTAGATTCCCTACAGTATGGAAACAGGTCCTTCAGCCCAACAAATCCACACCGACCCTCCGAAGAGTAACCCACCCAGACCCATTCTTTTACTCTATATTTACCCCTGACTAATGCACCGAACACTATGGGCAATTTAGCATGGCCAAATCACCTGACCTCCACATCTTTTAGATTGTGGGAGGAAACCCGGAGCACCCAGAGGAAACCCACACAGACATGGGGAGAATGTGCAAACTCCACACAGACAGTCGGCCAAGGGGGTTTCGAACCCAGGTCCTTGGCGCTGTGAAGCAGCAGTGCTAACCGCTGAGCCACCGTGCCGCCCACCATTCTCTCTTCTACCCTCTTCCATTGGGCAGAAGGTATAAATGTTTGTATACATGTATGAACAGATTCAAGAACAGCTTCTTCCCTGCTGTTATCAGACCTTTGAATGGACCTTTTTAATGTTAATGTTTGATCTCTCTCTGCATTTTCTCGCAGCTGTAACATAGTATCCTTCACTCTGTTCTTTTATGCTGATGCATTTATACAGTACAATCAGCCTGTAAAGCATGTCAGACAACACTTTTCACTGTATCTCGGCACATTTGACAGTAATAAATCAAATCAAAATCGTGCAACTGTTTGCTTCTCTCTTTCTCTCTCTCTCCAGATAAGGTGTCTGCAAAATCCATGACCCCTATCACTGACAAGGGCAGAAATAAAATGGGGCAACCACCACCTACAAGTTCTCCATTGAGCTACGTTACACCCTGACTTTGAACCATAACAGTCATTCTTTCATCATCACGGGATCCAAAGCTCTGGAATTCACTCCCTGAACTGGGCTGTGGAGATCCCTGCAGTCCCTGTGTTTCTAGCTGGAAAGGCCTCCATTGTTGTAAAAAGGATGGACGGCAAATGCAGACCAAGGCAGTGATGCCTACATCCCGAGAGCAAAGCTTTTAAATACAAAAATCATGTTACTTAAGCTGAGCTGGCAGGAGCAGAAGTTTTGTTCGGGAAAGTTCCTGCTCACAGCTGGAGGTCACATAACATAGCAATGAAGCAAATATTGCTAGACGGCAATGGGAAGGAGATATTGCCAAGCATGACAATTAGCCGAAGAGTTCTAATTTTTATTACAATGAGCGGCACTTGTGGAATATGCTAATGCACCATGAATAATTCATGTTATGTAAAGGTTCCATTATGAATATGTTAATTTGCCTAATGTGTTCTGTTAGGTTGGAGCAGCAACAGGAGTCGGTGCTGCTGTTCCTGGTGTACTGTCCAGCACCGGCTACTCTATAAGACAGGGCATTGGAGTGCCTCCTCTCTAAAGGCTGCTTATTGTTTCCCTGCAGTGCCAAGGAGGACAGCACATCGGCACTCGGGCCGCATGCCTTGTGGGGGCAAGGTTGCACGTTATTTTTCCATCACCATCCACCAAGATGCCAGACACTTAAGAAAAGCCATTACCGACTGCCTGCAGTCTGCATTATCTGTGCGGGGTGTAATTTTCCATCCAGCGCGCCAGCTCTCAGGCCACTGCTTGGCACTCATTCTGAGGGCGCTGTGCAGCTATTCTGCTACTCCCTGCCTGCGCTGAGGCAGGGCTGCGTCATCCAGCCCGGTTATTAAATCATTAACAGAGCAGCAAACAGCACACAATATGGCTGTTTAATTCCGAGATGATAGTGCAGAGATGCTGTGACATTCTGAGAAATTGGAGGCCCATGCGCTATCAAGTGCCATCCTTTACTGCTGATTGCCAACAGCTGGGACTCTGCCCTAACTGCACCAGCGAAGGGAAGAGGTTTTCATCAGGCATTATCCTCCAGCCTGGACATCTTTAACCTCTTCATTTTCAGAAGCTAGGAGCTCTTGTTAACCAGCCCATGTTTAGCTCCAAAACTGTATAATAAAAAATGTTTGAAATGCAGTTCAGGGCACTGTGCTTTGGAAGGTGTATCAATACAGAGAGGCTAAAGTATGGCAAGTGGCTATTTGTCCATGTTGGCAGTTCTGGTCCATGGCAACCAGCCCACCCACTTCTCATCTACATATCCAAATCTCTCTCTTTAATGCAGTTGTGCCATTCGTGTTCCAACTAGTCTGTCAAAATCACAAATCTGTTACGGTGCAAAACGAGGCCATTTGGCCCACATTGCCTGCACAGGTTCTGATACCGAGAGCCTGTTTCCCATATCGTACACACCATTTCTATCCAAATAATCATCCAGCGTCCCTCTCAAATGGCTCAATTGAACCTTCCTCCCCCATATTTCCAGGCAGTATATTTGGACCCTAACTACTGGCCATGTGTAAAAGCCTTTTGTCGCGTGACCCTTGTCTCTTTTGCGCATCACTTTAAGTCTGTGTCCTCTCATTCTTGTTTCTTTTGCCAGTTGCAACAGCTTCTGCCCATCTACTGTATCCATATTGCTCATGATTTTGAAAACTTCTGTCAAATCGCCTCTCAGCCTTCTTCTGTCTTAGGAGAACAGTCCCAACCTCTTCAATCTGTCCTCATCACTGGAACCATTCTGGTAAATTGCTTCTACCACTCTGTCCAATTTGTTCACATCTTTCCGATAATGTGACGCCCACAACTGCACTCAATAATCCAGCTGAGGTCTAACAAGTGTCAGGTACAAGTTCAACGTCACCTCCACACCCTTGTACTCTCGGTGCCTATTAATAAAGCTGAGAACACTGTATGCTTTATTTACTGCCACCTTCAATGATCTGTGCTCATTTGCACACAGGTCCCTCTGCTCCTTCACCCACCAGTTCTGTTAAAGATGTTTCTTCTGCGTTTCCTGTTGTTTTATCAAATACCTTCTTTTATATATGAGCCCTTGGTTTTGGGATACCCATCAATAGAAACACTTTCTCTACCTCTGCTGTATTGAATGCCTTAATACTATTAAAGGCATCGTCCAGCCACCCTTCAGCCTTACCTGTGGCTGGTGCATGTATGAATGAGCTGTCAGAGGAAGTAGTGGAGGCTGGTACAATTACTACATTTAAAAAGGCATCTGGATGGTTATATGATTAGTAAGGACTTAGAAGGATGTAGGCTAAATGCTGGGAAATGGGACTAGATTTATTTAGGATATCTGGTCGACATAGATGATTTGGACCGAAGGGTCTGTTTCCATGCAGTGCATCTCTGTGAATTTATGTTCTAATGGAGCCCTGTCTTTTTGATGAGAAATTGTGAGTTTGGAATAGAATATGTCCTCTCGATTATGGCATCATCCTGTGATTTTTGTTTTTGCACCTTTTCTTAAAAAAATCTGAAGCCGAGAATGACACAGGCACAAATTTATTTTAACCAGCGTTCAGTATAACTTTAACATAATCTTACTGCTTTATAATTCTGTTGGTGCACTTTTTTTTTAAACGGTCATTTCCCACAAATTTAGGCATCACTGCCATGTCCAGCAATTATCGTCCATCCCTAATTGCCCCTGAATAAAAGCAAAATGGTGGAAATACTGTAAATCTGAGACAAATACAGAGAAATTGATAGAGAAACTCAGCAGGTCTGGGGGCAGCATCTGTGGAGACAGAAACAATGAACATTTCAAGTCCGGTGTCAGTCATCTTCAGAATTGGTTGCTAAATTATTCTTGAGCCAAATGGCTTGCTCAGACTGATCAGTTAAGTGTCAACCACATTGCTATGGGTGAACACGGATTTCTTTCCTAAAGGGCATTAGTGAAGCAGATGGGTTTTCGCAGCAAATAACGATGGTCACCATCACTGAGGCAAGCTTTATTTCCCAAATTTATTGTTTAAATTCCACCAGCAGCTTTGGTGGGATTTGAGCCCATGTCCCCAAGAACATTATCCTGAGCCACACTGTAGCATTAGCACTCTATCCAAGCTGCTCAGAACCATGATTGAAGAGGCCAGTCTGCATTCAACCCTATTCACTGCAAGCTTTCCTGCTGCATCAGTATGGCTACAGTGTCTCATTGTGATTTTCTTTTGATACTGAAGTGATTTAAATCCTTGGTTTTATTTTACACACACACCCCTTGGGTTTTTATAACAATCACTGACAGTTGTCACAGTCACCATTACGAAATCATTTCCATTCCAGATTTATGAATTATAATTTAAATTCCACAATAAGTATTGAGCCTATGCTTTCACATCATTAGTCTTGGTCTCTGTATTGCTAGTCCAGTGACATTACCACTACACCACCATCTCCACTCAATGTATGCCATGAAATGTGTTGTAAATTGGGTGACCATACAAAACTGCAATTGCTAGCATATCTGCTGTTCGGTTTAATTGAAATTACTGGATATCAAGTGGAGCTGGTGATTGATGTGGTTCCTCCAGCCCAACAGCAATTTCACCCAGTCACAGAGGCTGACACCTTTGGAATTCCCTCAAAGTGGACACTTCTCAGCCCTGGGTCCTTTCTCAGCTTGCTTCATCCTTCTCACCTTTCCACTGGTCTCAGTAATGGTCTGTTCCTCCTGTGATTGCTTCACAAGGGAAGCTCCAGACACATTGCAGCAGCTTCACATTAGCTGTGTAACAGTGCCATTGCTGTGACAATGGGCCTCTGCCTAATCAGCAGCTCGGAACATACAGGCAAAACCAATCCCTTTATTACTCATGATCACTGTCACTCCGGCTAAAAGGACCTGTAGATTAAACTATTCCTAATTGAGACACATATTGGGTCCTGGTTATGATCAAAGATATAAAAACAGGATCATGACTGCTGTGCCATTCACAGCCAATTTATAGTTTCAATTCCACTTGCCCAGTTGCTCCCTACATCCCTTGATTCCCCAAGTGACCTAAAATCCAACTTTAAATGTATTCAGCGATGGAACATCCACAGCTCTATGGGGTAGGGAATTTCCCAAAGATACACAACCAATCCTATGTGTGAACTAATTTATCCACCTTTCGGTGCCTTATCCTGAGACTGTAACCACCTCCTCCATGTTATGTCTTAGATTCCCTGATCATTGAAACAATCTTTCAGCATCTTTGCTAATAATCCTGACACAAATTTTGTGTGTCTCGAGGAGAACACCTCTCATTCTTCTCAACTCCTCAGAAATTTGGCCCGCTTTACTTAACTCATCAGCCACACAGAGACTAGATTTGGCGATTGGGCCAAGGCCTCTTCTGGAATTGTGGAAGGGGAGGGTAGCTGTAATCTTCCAGGGTAACTCACCTCCTGCTTACCACCTTCTATCTGCTACTGGATACAATGGATGTGGCAATAGGATTGGGCTCTGCTGTGATGTCCACTGGGTGTCTGCATCCACTGCCCAGGTTGGCACGTGAAGCACAAACATTGCAACAGACTATTGGTTGTGGTACCATGTGTAGCATAAATTAAGGTTTCTAGGCAAGAAAAGCAAGTGAATGGGTTGCTTTTTTCAAAAATGTATTTATTGCCCCTGAGGGCAGTTAAGACTCTACCGCGTTCCTGTGGTTCTGGAGTCACATGTATACCAGACCAGGTAAGGATAGCCATTTCCCTCCCTAAAGGACATTAGTGAGCCAGATAGGTTTTTCCAGCAATCAACGGTAGTTAATTCATGGTCATCATTACACTCTTAATTCCAGATTTGTTTTTTTCTTAATTGCATTCAAGTAGAAATGAAGAAAAGGGTGATTTCATTTGGCATCTTGGAGCATGGACATGAATGATGCAAATGTTTTGCAGCATGTAGAACTGTTTTTCCTTTACTCTTTCAAAGGATGTGACCGCATTGGTAAGGGTTGTATTTGTTGCCCTTACCTAATTGCCCTTGAACTGAGTGGCTTCTCAAGGCTACCTCAGATTCAACCACAACTGTGTGAATTTCATGTAGGCCCTTCTGGGTAAGCATGGCAGATTTCCTTTCTCAAAGGACATTAGTGAACCCAATGGATTTTTGTGCCAATTGACGATAGTTGCTGTGGTTATTATCATCAAAGCTGGCTTTAATTCCTGATTTATTAACTGAATTTAAATTCCACCAATTTTGGTGGGATTTAAACCCATATCACCGTAAATCTGGGATTTCTGGATTAATATTCCCATGACATTACCACTCAGCTACCATCTTCTTGACTGATTCATTGATTTATGGTTGTTACATGTACCCAGATACAGTGAAAAGTGTTGTTTTGTGTGCAACACAGGCAGATCATACCATTCAAAGTGCATCAGGGTAGCAGAGCAGAATACAGTATTACAGACACAGAGATGGTACAGAGAGAGAGAGAGAGCAACATTAATATTTGAGAACACTGTTCAAAAGTCTGATAACTGCAGGGAAGAAGCTGTTCTTCAATCTGTGTATACATACTTTTATATATTCTGCTCAATTGAAGATGGTGGAAGAGAGATTTTTGATTATGTTGGTTGCTTTCCCAAGGCAGTGGTTGGTGTCGATGGAGTCAATGGATGGGAGGCTGGTTTGCATGATGGATTGGGTTGTGTTCACAACTCTCTGTAGTTTCTTGTGGGCTTGGGAGGAGCAGTTACCATACCATGCCGTGGTGTATCCATATAGGATGCTTTCTAAGGTTCATCTATAAAAATTGGTAAGAATCCTTCTGGGCATGCCAAATTTCCTTAGGAAGTAGAGATATTATTGTGCTTTCTTGACCATCACATTGACATGGGTCGACCAAGACAGATTGTTGGTGAGCATCTCTCTCAGATGCTTTCGACCATCTCCACCTCAGCACCAAAGATGCAGACGGGGCGTGCCCTCTACTCTGCCTCCTGACGTCAATGACCAGCTCCCTCATTTTGCTGATGTTGTTGGAGAGATTGTTGTCTTTATATCCTACCACTAAGCACTCAAGCTCTTTCCTGTACTGTCTTATCGTTATTTGAGATCTGATCTACCACACTGGTGTCGTCAGCAATTTGTAAATGGAGTTGGGGTGGAATTTGGCCACACAGTCGTGAGTGTATAAGGCGTATAGTAGGGGGCTGAGTATGCAGAGCTGAAAAATGTGTTGCTGGAAAAGCGCAGCAGGTCAGGCAGCATCAAAGGAGCAGGAGAATCGTCGTTTCAGGCATAAGCCCTTCTTCAGGAATGAGCAGGCTGAGTATGCAGCCTTGCAGGGCAATGATGTTGAAGATCATGGTGGAGGAGGTATTGTCACCAATCCTTACTGACTGCGGTCTATGGATCAGAAAGTTAGACTGTGCTGTGGTTGACTGGCATCATATGTAGGTCAGACCTGATACGGATGGCAGATTCTCTAGAGCATTTTGCAGCCAGCTAGCATCACTGGAACTAGTTTTCTAATTCTAGAGTTGTTAAGTGAGTTTAAAACATCACCCACTTACTGGGGTGGGATTTAATGCCCCTCGGCATTAGTCTGGGGTACTAGCTCATTGACATTATCACAACATCACTATCCCACACGGCTGAGTATACCTATATTTTACCTAGTGTTGGGTCTCCTGGACCACAGACAATGTGCTCCCATCCACGTACTGAGGCTGATTGATTCAACATAGATTTCTGTGCGATGAATCATGATTGCTGGCTCTGCATTTTAATTTGTTGAACAATTCTTTTTTGCCCTCAAGCAAGTCTCAAGCAAGCGTCTGCCGAGAGTTGGACTTAATTTCAGAGTTGTACTTGCTCCCTGAGGCAGTCTCGGAGAATGGAGTCTGGTTCTGTTGATCTGCTTCTGTGACCATGGGACAGACGGAGGGATACAAACGCGTGCGCACGCACGCAAACACACACACACACACACACACGCACACCTACCCTTGGTGATTCATGGCTGTCCTTGTGGCGTTTTACAGACAGACAGGGCTAGGCTGGACATCATTCTGAGTAAGGGAAGGATCCAGCCACTCCAACTATCCTTCCCTGACTCCAATGAGGGAGGGTTTGAATTTTTTTTTCCTGGAGAGGGGCCTTGGTTTGAGTGGGGATGGGTTTTCAGTTTGATTACTTACAGTGTGGAAACAGGCCCTTCGCCCCAACAAGTCCACATCGACCCTCCAAAGACCAACCCACTCATATCCATTCCCCTACATTTATCCCTTCACCTAACACTACGGGCAATTTAATATGGCCAATTCACCTAACCTGCACAACTTTGGACTGTGGGAGGAAACCGTTGCACCCGGAGGAAACCCATGCAGACACGGGGAGAATGTGCAAACTCCACACAGACAGTTGCCCGAGGCGGGAATTGAACCCGGGTCTGTGGTGCTGTGAGGCAGCAGTGCTAGCCACTGAGCCACCATGCCACCCATGGGGAAGTGGGGAAGAGACATCAGTTTAAGTGGGGTAGGGTCTAAGTTTGAGTGAGGGAAGTCTCCCATTTGTATGAGGCATGGGCTCAATGTCAGTGGGGAAGGGTCTCAATCTGAGTGAGAGAGGGGCCTCCACCTGAGAGGGGGAATGAACTCAGTTTGATTAGGGGAGGGGGCTCAATCTGTGTGGGGGGGGGAACACAGTTTGAAAGATGAGAGGGTTCAGTTTGAAAGGCATGAGATTCAGTCTGAGTATAAGGAGGTGGTTTGGGTGGGTGTAAGTAGGTAGTTTGAGAGCAGGAACTCAGTCTAAGCGAACAATATCGTCAGTTTGAGTTGTGAATTTGGATTTAGTTTGAATGTAGGTTCAGTGCAGTAAGTGAAGGTAAATGGAGAGAGATCTAATTATTCATGTGCATCACTTCAGCATTAAAACTCTAATCTACTCACAGTCAAATTAGTCACTGAGGGAACTCTTAATCATTCAAAGGACGTGCAAAATCCAAATGCTTTTATTGTGTAACTGCAATTTAATTGCTTGTTCCCTAGTTTTGGGACACACAGTGGATAATTGCTTCTGGGTGATGGGTTGACACAGATCATAAAAATCAGAAGCGGAAGTTGTTATGAAAGCTCAAAACAGGAGGAAAGCAGAGGAAGATGGAAGATTATCCCCTCTGTGTCTAATAGCTATCCTTGAATCATCACTTATCAGTCAAAACACCGTAAGACATAGGAGCAGCCATTTGGCCCATCAAGTCTGCTCGGGCATTCAATCATGGCTGATTTGTTTTTAACCCCCATTTTCCCCATAACCTTTGATCCCCTTGACAATAAAGAATTTATCTATCTCTGTTTTAAATATATTCAATGACCTGTCCTCCATAGTCTTCACAGCCTTATATAGCCTCAGAAGTACATCCCTGCTTTTATATTCTAGTCCTCTCGAGATGAATGACAACATTGCATTTGTCTTCCTAACTACCGACTCAACCTGCAGGTTTACCTTGAGACAAACCTGGACTAGAACTCCCAAGTTCCTTTGCACTTCAGATTTCTGAACTTTCACCCTATTTAAAAAATAGTTCCTGCCTCTATTTTTCCTACCTCACACTGTCCCACTTTGTATTTCATCTGCCACTCCTTTGCCCACTCTCCAACCTGTCTAAATCTTTCTGCAGCCTCCCTGCCTCCTCAATACTACCTGCCCCTCCACCTTTCTTTGTATCATCTGCATTAGCCACTTGATTCGGGAGCTCTAACTCCACATATTTGTGGAATCCTACGTGAGACTCTGCAAGCCAGTGAAGCACAGATCACATTTGTACAGATTATTGTCATTAGATCATTGCTGAAAAATGAAGCAAGCTGGGCACTCACCAGGACAGTTGAAGAATGCCAGATTTCAGAGGAAACAATTTCTATCACATGGTTGGCAAGCTAATTCTGGTTGAGGTGTTACTGTAAAAAGAGGACCAGGAAACTAATGTCCACTATACCTTTGTTTAACTAAAGAAAAGCACAAACTAAAATTCCTACAGTGTGGAAACAGGCCCTTCAGCTTAACAAGTCCACACCAACACTCTGAAGAGTAACCCACCCAGGTCCATTCCCTATATTTATCCCTGACTAATGCACTTAGCTGACACATCCCTGAACACTATGGGCAATTTAGCATGGCTAATTCACTTAACCTACACATCTTTGGATTGTGGGAGGAAGCCCATGCAGACATGGGGAGAATGTGTAAACTCCACACAGACAGTCATCTGAAACTGGAATTGAACCCGGGTCCCTAATGCTGTGAGGTAGCAGTGCTAACCATTGTACCATCCCAAATACCTGGACATGTTTCAATTGACTGAAAAAGCATGTGTCTGCATATGCATACAAGCAGCTTCTAGCAATCGTAATTATAATTGACATATTGCTTGTTAGTATAATTCATATGACACTCAGGACTAGTCAGCATGTTCTCTCCAATTATGTAATCACATCTAATGTTAGAGTTCTGAGTTTTGCGCTGATTGAGTGTAGTCTGTACTGTAATTGTAGTAATTTTAGTTTACTATGGCACAACATACTTCATATCATGAGCTATTTCCTGACTGTTATGTTAGCGCAAGCTATATTGGCACGTGATCTCTATTACTTGAGAGTAGAATATTAAAGATATCCAGATATCCATGAAATTGAACCTCTCCTACTTTTCTTCGAATTGATAATCAGAGTTTTTAACAATATCTCATCCTGTTGTAATACTGGTCACACATGACTCCTGACCTTG
Source organism: Chiloscyllium plagiosum (assembly GCF_004010195.1). Classification (NCBI taxonomy): domain Eukaryota; kingdom Metazoa; phylum Chordata; class Chondrichthyes; order Orectolobiformes; family Hemiscylliidae; genus Chiloscyllium; species Chiloscyllium plagiosum. Next base: position 90,388,140 of record NC_057717.1, on the reverse strand, counting down.
GGGCTCCAGCTGAGCAAGTTCATTTCACTCAAAGGATCGCAAACAGCTAATTGATTTTGAAAGCAGGGCAGAAAAGTTTGTCATCTGAACTTTGGCCCTGATGACTCTTGCCATGGCAGTGCCATAGAACAAACTATGAACCCTTTCATTGCCACAGTGACATGCTGTTAATCTAAGGCAGTACCACACCGTGTCATAACCTTTTCTATTCTGTCATATTATACCCAGCTATATGTGCCAAAGGTAGGCACCAGACCTTAAATCCTTGTGGTACATCCTTAGTCAACCAGAAAATACCCAATTTAACCCTACTATTTCCTGTCTGTTAATGAATCATGTAACCATGCTAATAATGCATGATGTCCAACTCCATGAGCCCTATCTGGTGTGTTAAACTTTTGAACGGAACCTTATTGAATGCCTTTTGGAAAACTAGATAGACTGCCTCCAATGGAGCCCATTACCTACACAGTCACTTGTGATGTTAGAGGTTTATAAAATCATGAGGGGTATAGATAAGGTGAATGGCAGGTGTTGTTTCCCTAGGGTGGAGGACTTCAACACTGGTGGCATATTTTTAAGGAGGGAGAAATTTTTTTTAAAAAAGACATGAGAAGTTAATTTTTTACACACAGAGGGTGGAATAGACTTCCAGTGGAAGTGGTGGAGGTAGGAGGACAACTTGGTCAATGAGGGAAATTTTAAGGAACATCTTGGGGAAGGATAAGTAAGCTAACATGACCTTAAGATATAAGAGCAGAATAGACTATTCAGCCCATCAAGTCTGCTTCACCATTCAGTCATGGCTCATGTTTCTCAATCACATTCTCCTGCCTTCTCCCCATAACTCTTCATCCCCTAAGAACCTTCCTATATATAGGGAGGTAAATTCAGAGCTAAGGTTCTTCGCAACTGAAGACAGCCGTTGATGGAGTGAAGGAATTTATAGGTGGACTGGAGGCCAGAATCGGAGGAGTACAGCGATCCTTTGGGGCAGAGGTGATTACAACGATTGGGCGGGGTGGGGTCACGGAGAGATTTGAAAGCCTGAATAACCATGAGCTATTCCATGTCTCACTGTGTATTGCAGCTCAGCTATACCCCATTGAGACCATTGCATTAAGTTGTGATCACTGCATTGAAGCAGGATATATTGAAGAAGGGGGCAGCTCAGAATACTGGGGCTTAAGGGAGAGACTGGCTTGATGTCCTTTGAGTATAGAACAGCACTGAGAGCTGATCTGATTAAGGCAATTAAAATGTCAAAAGGATTCGTTCAATAGGGAAGATTCAGAGAAACTGCAGGCACAGAGTCATGAATAAGATGTAATAATCTTAAAATTGGACTTAGGTCAGTGAGGAGAGCAATCAGAAAGCACTTATTGGCTCAAATGGTGGTACAATTGTGCAATCCATTTACCTGAAAGTTTCAATGCAGCCCCATCCATCACTGTACTCTCATATTTAAGACCTTGTGTTGATGAGCAAGGCAGCCCTGTTTTCTCATTGTAAACCGTGGAAAGGACAGGTGGTAAGAGTAGCGACTGAATGCCTCATCAATTAAACTGAATTGAAAGTGGCCGGGGAATCTCCACAGACTGATTATTGCACTGACTCATGACAGCTGGAGGCCTTGAATTTTTGCCTTGACTCAGGGGGTTGAGAAGAGGCTGGCCACAGTGTAGTGCTGGAGCCTGGTTTGGCTGATGAGTTCTACGTGCCACTTCCCACAGCCTCAGCCCACTTGAGTACCAGAGCATTGAAAAATAGTGACCAATAGCTATCAGCTCCTTCCAATGGATCAATGCACAAATTCTCCGTGGTAGGCACAAAAGGTCCTTAATGTATCAATTTCTGTAAGACTATGCTCTTATTCACTTGTATGTGCTCACAATCAAATTCTAACCTGCAAATTCATACTGGATTATACTGTGCCTTATTGTAAGCATAACAAAATATAACAGCTCGAGTTTATGCATCAGGTTGCAACACCCTTCCCTGCAGTGGTGGCATTTATGCAATAAATAATTTAGTCTTCTTTCTTGCTCTTTTAGCCAAAGTGGGATTAATACGGTCACTGCTGGGGTGGCTGTGTGGTAAAGTGGGAATACATGCAGGCCACTCATGTCTAAACTTGTATCAAATCCTGTTCCCACATCACCCCTGTGTTTGATGGCCTGTATTGGTCCCCAGTCAAGTAGCATTTTGAATTTAACATTCTCGTCCTTGTTTACAAATCCGTCCTTGGCCTCAACCCCTCCCCATCTCTGAAACCCCATCCAACCCCAAAACCCTTATTCAACCTAAATATTTAGTCACTCTGCCATTAGTGGTCCAACAGTTGCCCAAGCTCTACTCCACCTTCCTTCTTTAAGGCACTGCTTAAAACCTACATCTGATCAAATACTGCTTAACATCAGTATGACACTTTGTTTTTAATGAGGTAAAAACAATAACTGCAGATGCTGGAAACCAGATTCTGGATCAGTGGTGCTGGAAGAGCACAGCAATTCAGGCAGCATCCAACGAGCAGCAAAATCGACGTTTCGGGCAAAAGCCCTTCATCAGGAATAAAGATGAAGCTTTTGCCCGAAACGTCGATTTCGCTGCTCGTTGGATGCTGCCTGAATTGCTGTGCTCTTCCAGCACCACTGATCCAGAACTTTGTTTTTAATGTTACTGTGAATTTATGCCATTAGTGGTATGTAGGACGGTAAGGAATAGGAACAGGTATAGGCCATTTGGCCCCTCAAACCTGCTCCAGTAATCATTCAGGTCATTGCTGATCAAACATTCCCATGTCCACTTGTGTTTTCGGTGTAACCCTCGATTGCTGCACTGATCAAGAAGCTATCTTTCTTAGCCTTAAATATACATAAGCTCTCTGTGGCAAGGATTTTCAAAGACTCACAACTGTCTGAGAGAAGAAATTCCTCCTCATCTCAGGCTTTAATTGTGCCCTGCAGTCCTGGACTCTCCCAGGGGGAGAAACATCCTCTTTGCATATACTTTGTCAAGCCCCTCAAGAATGAGAGATCACCTCTCATTCTTCTAAACTCCAATTAGTTGAGTCTCAACTTTTGCTCATAAGACAATTTCTTCATACTGGGGTTCATCCTAGTGAACCTTCTCTGAACTGCTTCCAAGGAAATAATATTTTTCCTTAAATAACAACACCAAAACTGCTGACAGTACTCCAAAGGTGTTCTCACTAACACCAGCTACAGCTGCAGTAAGAATTCCCTACACTTATACTCCAGCCTTTTTGAAATAAGGAGCAACATTCCATTAGCCTTCCTGCTTACCTGCTGCCATAGGGCACCTGTATACCTGAATCTAAGTTGAAGTTGCTTTATAATTTATAACTTCAGGGGATGCAGGCATTAGGCCGGGGCAGAATGAATTGTCCAACTCTAGTTGCCCTTGAGAAGGTGATGGTGAGCTGCCGTGCTGTTAGTGAGGGAATTCCAGGATTTTCATCTAGTAACACTGAAGGAAAGGCAATATATTTCCAATTCAGCATTGGTGTGTGGCTTGAGGGGGAACTTGCAGGTAGTGGTGTTCCCATGTACCTGCTGCCCTTGTTCTTCTAGATGGAAGTGGTCATAGGTTTGGAAGGAGCTGTTGAAGGAACCTTGGTGAGCTCCTGTTGGTACATTAAGCTTTGGCTGTGTGTCAGTCGAGGGGAAAATGCAGACTGAAAGCAGTGAATTGTGAGCTAATCAAGCAGATTGCTAATCAAGCAAGTATTCCATCGCACTCCTGACATGTGCCTTTTATATGGTGGATAGGCTTTGGATAATCAGGAGGTGAGTTCTCTACTACAGGATTCCTAGTCTCTGACCTGTGCTTGTAATCACAGTTTGTATGGCTTGCTATGTTCATTGCATTGTTGATAGTGGGGGAATTCAGTGAAGAAAAAGCCATTGAATATCCAGGGAAAATGGTTGGATTCTCTTTTGTTGGAAATAGTCATTGTTTGACACATGTGCAGCATGAATTTTAATAGCCGCTCGACCAGTGTCGGCCCAAATCTGGGTCATATTCCAGGTCTTACTGCAGCTTAATGTTGGTTTTGGCACCTGTCAAAGGGGTTTAATATGTTAATGCCTGTTTAGTAAAGAGCTGTCACAGTGAGCTGAAGAATTTCTTAATGCCCATGAGTTAAAACAATCATTGGGCCATGCTTTCAATCTGAATAACATCTCGAGGGTCTTGTGAGAGGCACGAATTGAGTGATTGACTGTAGTGAACATGCGGATCAACTTTGTCAAAGGAATACGAGTATAATTCTCACATACTATTGACAAGATAGAAACAACTGACAACCAATCAGGTCCATGTCAGTGTTGATATTCCATAAGGCCTTTGCAGTCTCTTCAGCTCACAGCTCCTTAACCAGAATCCTCTGACTGGGTTCTTGTAATGGACTACCTGTGATGACAGAGCTTCCCAAAGCAGGGTCACAAGTTGAAAGTTTGGTGTTGCAAGTTCCGAAGCAGCAATAGATGTTATGGAGTTCTGACTGAGTTCTAACAGCTCCCACTCGAACAGACCTCCATGCTCACAGCCCCCTCCCTTCGAATACTTATGGGTCTCACTGAAGGGGTCATGACAATCTTCAAGGCTCAGAATGTGCCAGAGAGGGAAGGCATTTGAGAAGCAGTTTGCCTGGAGCTCCCTGATCCTTCCTGTTCAGATATTGGGCTTTCACATCATATAGCAGCACCTCACAAAGTGAGCAACTGTGTTTTACAGACACAATTTATGTTGAGAGTTGGGCAGAAATAACTATAGTGTTTTGACATTTTGAAAATAATAAATTGAGTAATTAGTGTGAAGGTTCTGTTTGCACAGAAAGCTTGTTATATATTTCATCTTAAGTGTGTTTTTGGTTAAAGTCGAAGGATTAAATCCTTGAATTATACAGCAAATTTCATTTCTTTCCATTTCAAGTATATGTTCAATTTTCCTTTTGAATTCGATTACTCAGGCAATGCACTCTACAGCGTCATGGCAAGATTAGGGAACCATGGATAACAGGTGAAATTATGAGACTAGCTAAGAGGAAAAAGGAAGCATTCATAAGGTCTAGGCAACTGAAGACAGGCGAAGCTTTGGAAGAATATCGGGAATGTAGGACCAATCTGAAACTAGGAATTAAGAGGGCTAAAAGAGGTCATGAAATATCTTTAGCAAACAGGGTAAAGGAAAATCCCAAAGCCTTTTATTCATATATAAGGAGTAAGGGGGTAACTAGAGAAAAGGTTGGCCCACTCAAGGACAAAGGAGGAAACCTATGCGTGGAGTCAGAGGAAATGGGTGAGATTCTTAATGAGTACTTTGCATCGATATTCGCCAAGGAGATGGACATGGCAGATGTTCAGGTTAGGGATAGATATTTGATTACTCTCGGTCAAGACAGAATAAGGAGGGAGGAGGTGTTGGGTATTTTAAAAGGCGTTAAGGTGGACAAGTCCCCAGGTCTGGATGGGATTTATCACAGGATACTAAGGGAAGCAAGAGAGGAAATAGCTGGGGCTTTAACAGATATCTTTGCAGCATCTTTGAACACAGGTGAGGTCCCAGTGGACTGGGAAATTGCTAATGTTGTCTGCTTGTTTAAGAAGGGTAGCAGGGATAATCCAGGTGATTATAGATTGGTGAGCCTGACATCAGCAGTAGGAAAGCTGCTGGAGAAGATACTGACAGATAGGATCTATTTAAATTTGGAAGAAAATAATGTCATGGTTTTGCGCAGGGAAGGTCATGTCTTTTTTTTTTATCAACTTAATAGAATGTTTTGAGGAAGTGACTAAGTTGTTTGATGAGTAAAGAGCTATAGATGTCATATACGTGGACTTCAGTAAGGCGTTTGATAAGGTTCCCCATGGTAGGCTGATGGAGAAAGTGAAGTCGCATGGGGTCCAGGGTGTACCAGCTAGATGGATAGAGAACTGGCTGGGCAGCAGGAGACAGACAGTAGTAGTGGAAGGGAGTTTCTCAAAATGGAGAACTGTGACCAGTGGTGTTCCACAGGGATCTGTGCTGGGACCACTGTTCTTTCTGATATGCATAAATGATCTGGAGGAAGGTATTGGTGGTCTGATCAGCAAGTTTACAGGTAACACTAAGATTGGTGGAGTAGCAGATAGTGAAGGGGACTTTCAGAGAATACAGCAGAATATAGATAGATTGGAGAGTTGGGTGGAGAAATGGCAGATGGAGTTCAATCCAGACAAATGTGAGGTGATGCATTTTGGAAGATACAATTCAACAGTGAACTGTACGGTACATGGAAAAGCCCTGGGGAAAATTGAAGTATAGAGAGACCTGGGTGTTCAGGTCCATTGTACCCTAGAGGTGACAATGCAGGTCAATAGAGTGGGCAAGAAGGCATACAGCATGCCTTCCTTCATCAGACGGGGTATTGAGTACAAGAGTTGGCAGGTCATGTTACAGTTGTATAGGACTTTGGTTCGGCCACATTTGGAATACTGCGTACAGTTCTGGTTGCCACATTACCAAAAGGATGTGTGGATGCTTTGGAGAGGGTGCAGGGGAGGTTCACCAGGATGTTACCTGGTATGGAGGGTGCTAGCTATGAAGAAAGGTTGAATAGATTAGGATTATTTTCATTAGAAAGACGGAGGTTGAGGATGGGCCTGATTGAGGTCTACAAAATCATGAGAGGTACAGACAGGGTGGATAGCAAGAAGCTTTTTTCCAGAGTGGGGTCTCAATTACTCAGGATCAGGAGTTCAAAGTGAGGGGAAACGTTTAGGGGAGATATGCGCAGAAAGTTCTTAATGCAGAGGGTGGTGGGTGCCTGGAACACGTTGCCAGCGGAGATGGTAGAGGCCGGCAAGATAGTATCATTAGTGATGTATCTAGACGGACACATGAATGGACAGGGAGAAGGGCAGGCAGACCTGGCGTCAGGCGACAGGCTGAAATAGAGGATCGGAATTGGCGCAGGCTTGGAGGGCCGAAGGGCCTGTTCCTGTGCTGTAATTTTCTTTGTTCTTTGTTTGTCATAACTCACTAGTTCATCTGCAATTATCTTAAAGCTCTGACCTCATGTTACTGACTGTCCTACCAGTGGGAAAGGATTTCTCCTTATGTAAATGGTAAAAATCCTCCACAACCCTGAACACCTTAAACCTCCTGTGCTCGTAAGGCAATAACCCCAGCTTCTCCAATCTGTCCACATCATTAAAGTCCCTTATCCCTAGTGCTATTCATGTAAATTACACAAAAACCAGCCCACAGTTAGACTTTCACACTGACACACACACACGTATTTGCACACAGACACACAAACAGGCAAGTGCCCACGCACACGCACATACACACAGACACACAAACAGGCACAAACAGACATGCATATTTGCACACACATTTGCAAACATATGCAAAAGCAGGCACACAGGATCAAACACGTGAACAGACACACGCACACAAAAGCACAAAGGTGCACATGCACACACTATTGCACACACACTGGGTTGCACACAGTCGTACAAACAGGCACATGCATGTGCGCAGACACATACAGTTGCACACAGGCAGACAAACAGGCACGTGGACACACACACAAGCACACATATTTGCACAGACACGCACACACACACTGTTGCACACACAGAGGCACAGACACACACACACACATCTAAATGTCCACACTTCTAAATACATATATCCAACTGCACATGCACACACACATATTCACAGACACACAGATACACATGCCTACATCTATGGATCTTTGCACACATACCCACGCACACACACGGGCAATACATCCTGCTCACTCACACAGACTCTCTCACACTCACACATACACATAAACCCTTACGTAGGCACTAAGACAATTCCACTGGGAACTCTGCGTGCATCCTTTCATTTGTAGCTTTCCTGAATACTGTGTGAACCTTCCTACTCACTGATTCATGACTTTACTCCCCTCACTGAATGAATTGAAACATTTGTAGCTGTTTTATTTTTGTCTCAGTGACAGAAAGCTCAGCAAAACTGCTTCCCATTCTCACCATACACCTCCCTTTAATCAGGAAAAGACATTAATTAGCACAATTGGCTGGCGGAGACACCGTGGAACAGCTCATCCTCACATTAACACTTACTAAAAACGTCACTGGAAATGAGAAGTAGCACAGTGCAGTAAGGGATTGAGAATAACAGGCAGATCAGAGGCAGCAAATGGGCCAGCAACATTAAAAACATATCATAGTCTAACTCCACAGCATTCTCAATAACCAGCCTTTACAACATTCAAACATGAAGATTGTTACAGTGAGGGGTGTGGGGTATATTAGAGAGTGCTACAGTGAGGGGTGTGGGGTAAATCAGAGTGCTACAGTGAGAGGTGTGGGGTATATTAGAGAGTGTTACACTTTACAACATTCAAACATGAAGATTGTTACAGTGAGGGGTGTGGGGTATATTAGAGAGTGCTACAGTGAGGGGTGTGGGGTAAATCAGAGTGCTACAGTGAGAGGTGTGGGGTATATTAGAGAGTGTTACACTGAGGGGTGTGGGGTAAATCAGAGAATGTTACAGTGAGGGGTGTGGGGTAAATCAGAGAATGTTACAGTG
>NC_057717.1:90353469-90373654 GCF_004010195.1 Chiloscyllium plagiosum | reverse complement strand
TGTGGGGTATATCAGAGAGTGTTACAGTGAGGGGTGTGGGGTAAATCAGAGAGTGTTACAGTGAGTGGTGTGGGGTATATCAAAAAGTGTTACATTGGGTGTTGTGGGGAAATTAGAGAGTGTTATGATTATGGGTGTGGGGTATATCAGAAAGTGTTACAGTGATGGATGTGGTATATATCAAAGAGTGTTACGGTGAGGGGTGTGGGGTACATCAGAGTGTGTTACCGTGATGGGTGTGGAGTCTATCAGAGAGCGTTACAGTGAGGGGTGTGGGCTATATCAGAGAATATTACAATGAGGGGTGTGGGGCATATGAAAATGTGTTACAGCAACTGATGTGGGGTATATCAGAGAGTGTTACAGTAAGGGGTGTGGGGCATATGAAAATGTGTTACAGCGACAGGTGTGGGGTGTATCAGAGAGTGTTGCACTGAAGGATGTGGGGTATCAGAGGGTGTTATGGTAATGTGGTTGGTCAGTGGTACTAAAAGGACTGGATGCTATTTGGTATTGTGCCGAACAATGCATAACTGAAATATGGTGTTATAATTCTGTTCGCTAATTGCGGTTCATTTCAGTGAGAGTCTGTACAGGTTGGTGCTGTATGCTGTAACATTTTTTTGACAGGCTTGATGTCATTCGGGGATAGATGCAAAATAAAAGACTGATTTACTTTGACACAATCGTGGATTTATTCCTTCCTGTTCTGTCTGTAGTTGGAGTGCTGCCCCTTTAAGAGAGCTGGTCAGGTGACCTGCAGGGACAGAGCTTGGGTCTTGTCTCCAGCCAGCTGTGGAAGTGTTCAGATTTACCGTTCATTTACCTGGTATAATATTCCTGGTTCCAAAGGAAGCACCATCATAACAAATGGCAACAAGGCTGGGATCTGGCACATGTAATGTGTGCAAAATCTGTTTTATTTTGTCCAGAGGAGACATCAGACAGACTTTAGAAATGGTGTGGGATTAGGTGGGTAATGTTGAGGGAAGCAGTCACAAGGGGTTTTGTGTGGCAGTCGATGCCAGATTATAATTCACCAGGGAGTGGGCTGAGAATGGCAATCGTGACGGTCTCAGGCCAATGACTGAAGAAAAGTGTATACCCGGGAGCTACTGAAGTTATCACAGAGAGCGGTCATGAGCAGACCTGGGCTGTGGTTAACACCAAGGGGAGATGGTATGCTAGCACCGCCAGTGACGGAGCAGCTGACATGGAGTGCACTCATCGAGGGACCTTTTTGCAGCTAACTGCTACTGAACTCAACTGGCGGGAAAAGTTCCTGCCGATGGGAAAACAAAACGGCGGGCCAATTTGGAGCAATGGACCATTTGGCAAAGAGTCAGAAAATTGGACTTTATGTACAGAATGTTTTAATTTGTTCTTAAAGGTGAACAAAGTAGCTGAGGATATCATGGTACTGGTTTTCTTAAATACCATTGGGAACAAGACCTTCACAATTTTAACGAGAGAAACCCATGGAGAAGCTATTCCAAGAGCTTTGCAAAGTGTTAGGACCCAAGTTGCTGATGATTGCATGAATGTTTCCGTTTTTATCAATGGGTACAGCACAAAGGAGAGTCCGTCACCCAATTCATAGCCACCTTAAAGAAGTTAGCAGAACATTGCAAATTCAGAGGGTTCCTCCATAATGCCTTGTGAGACGGTTTGGTTAATAGTCTCTGACACAAAGCCATCCAACGGAAGCTGCTAACAGGGAGAGACCTGGATTTCAAGGCAGCTTTCAAAATTGCTACCTCAATGGAGTTGGCCACAAGCGAAGAAACCCAGTGGATGCCTGAGTATATCATGTCGTGGAAACTCGACAGAGTGCAGTACCAGCCGTAAGATGCTGCTGATGGGGCAAGAGTGGCCACAGAGTCGACATGATGGACTCAAGAAGCCCAGTGTCGCAGGTGGCAGTAAGTTGGCTATGTTGCCTGAAATTGCTGGGTACAACCCAACCAAGAAATGGGGAGTTAGAAAGAAAAACCCTGAGGACAAGGCATAAGGTACATGCTGCCAGCCAGAGTGTAGACTGGGAGTCAGGGACCTACAGGAGATGCAGAAGGCCTGGAGTCAGCAGAGCTTTGGCCAAACATCTTGCTGGTATGGGGTGAAGCTGATCGTTTCTGGATTTTTCCCAAATTCGAGGGGACGGCAGTAAAGTTGGAAGTGGATAGGGATGCAGTAGTGTCCCTCTATGAGGAGAAATTGAATCCTGCCAAGATTATACTGAGGACAAATGTAGAACCTGAAGGTCTGCCCTGAAGGGCTAAGTACTGATGACAGTACAGTTAAGAGACCAGTGTGCAGAATTGATACTTCACTAGTAAAGGGTGAATACCTGCATTATTCGGCACTTCTGGTTACAAAAAGTAAGACTGAATTGGGGAGTGGTTAATAGGCTGGCTGACTCAATCATGAGTTTGCAAGAGGTCCCAGAGAAGTGTAAGGAAGTCTTCAAAGGAACCCTGGGGGAAATGAAAGCAGTCAAAACTAAACTATAGCTGAAGCCAGAGACTTGTCCATGGAATCTGAAGGCATGTCAATACTGTAAGCAATCTGCCCTAATATGGAGGTGGTACTGGAATGGCTGGTAAATCTAAGAGGGTAGGAACCAGTAACCACCAGTGAATGGGCCACTCCATCATTTCAATCTTAAAAACAGATGGTGTGCTGAGGTGTGGTGACTTTACGGTCACAGTCCCAAGTCCTGCAGATCAATACCCCCTTCCACTCATTGAGGACCTGTTCAGTGCAGTGGTGAGGGAAAGATATTTTCAAAAATGGGTCTGTTGCAGGCGTACTTACAGACAGGGATGACAAATGAGTTCCAGGCTGTATTCCAGAGGGACCATGCATCAACTATTAAGTGGGTTGTCAGGAGTCCAGTGTTAACTGGATGATACTGAAAACAACAAATGCTGGAGATCACAGTGTGTCAGGCAGCATCCATGGAGAGAGGGAAAGCTGGTGTTTCAAGTCTAGATGACTCTTCATCAGATATTTTGATTACTGGATCCTCCAAAGAGGAGCATTTGGGAAATTTCGAAGGAACCCTAAAAAGGTTGCAGGAACACAGCCGAAAAGTAAAAAGAGAAAAATGTGAGTTATTTGAAGGCTGTACAGAGGACCTCTAATTGACGGCAACGGACTACACAAGGCGCCCAAAAAGATGGAGACTGTCATTGAAGGCCCCTGGGCCAAGAATGTGTCTCAACCGAGATTATTCTTGTGACTTGTGAATTACTGTGGCAAGTTCACCTCTGATCTGGCAACCATACGTAAACCTCTGCCTTAGTTGCTGGAAAAGGACCCAGGAATGTGAAGTGGCTTACCAAGAGGTAGAGCAAGCCTTAAAAAAAATCGCAACTGTTAATGCAGTTCGACCCCAAGTTGCTACTGCAGTTGGCCTTGCCTTATGGGTTTGGCACTGGACTGTCACACATTTTACCACGTTAGGCCCATTGCGTTCACACTGAGGTCAGTAACAACTGTGGAGGAAAAATATGATCAAGTTGAAAAATAAGGATTGAGCATTATGTTCGGTGTTTCAAAGGTCACCCATTTCCTTTACAGCAGGCACTTTGTGTCGATGACAGACCACAGGCGACTAACCTCCATTTTTGGCTCGTATATGGAGTTACCATAAATGGACACAGTACACCTGCAGAGATGGGCACTGGCTCTGTTAGTCTACTCGTATGAGATCAAATACCAACAGGCAGAGAAGCACGGCAATGTGGATGCTTTGTCAAAGTTACCACAACCAGGAAATAAGGATGTTCCCAACTGAAACCATAAATTATGTGTTTTTCCCCAGGATGACAAGGTGCCGGTGTCAGGAAATCCGATGCAGAGTGAAACCCAGAATGATCCAGTTTTGAGCTGAATGGTGGACTTATCATAGAAACCGCACAAAAATTATACACTTACCTGGCCAGCAGTGGGAGTTGTCTGTATCAGACTGGTGTTTAATGTAAGGAATGAGAGTTGTTATTCCTCCTCAGTTAAGAGGAAAGATGCTGGAACGAGTGCACAAAGGGCACCCCAGTGTGGTGTGAATGAAAGAAATAGCCAGGAGCTACTATTGGTAGCTGACAGTGGACTCCCAGATTGAGGAGGAAGTGGAATCATGCAAATCCTGCGCATTCGTGAAGAAAGCAGCACCATTGTCACAGTGGGAATGGCCTCAAAATCACCATGTCAGTGAATTCATGTTGATTTCATGGGAGCAGTAGAGGAACAGATGTTTCTCGTGGTTGTGAATGATCATTCGAAGGTGGTGGTCATGAAGTCAGTATCAACAGGAGCAAAGGTAGACTGACAGGATGAAATTTTTGCCAGGTTTGAGAACCCTGAACAAATTGTGAGTGACAATGGCCCATAGTTTGTGGCACAAGAGTTTGAGGAGTACCAGGAAAAACATGGGAGTTGGACATATGAGATTGGCTCTATAGCACCCAGTGACAAACAGCCAGGTGGAGAGATTTGTACAAACCTTGAAGCAGGCTGTAAATCCCTCACAAAGGGAGGGTTTGCTAGGATGATATCACAACAAGTTCCTCAGCATGTACAGGAACATGCCACACACGATGACCCAGTGCTTGCCAACGTCCTTAATGTTCAACCACCAGAGCTGAGAACCATGTTTGACTTACTGCAGCTGAAAGAAACCAGAGAGGTGGCAGAGCGAAACAAAGAAGGACAGATGATCGGAAGGGTGGGATCCTCACGGGTCGAGGGAATGCCAAAGAGGAGAGACTGTAATGGTCCAGAATTATATGGGGAGAAATAGATCCCAATGGTTTTGATGGCTGAAATAGAACCGCTGTCACATGCGGTGTGGACCAACCACTCCAAAAGCTAGTGCTGCCAAATAAACCTGTTGGACTATAACCTGGTGTGATGTAGACCAGGGATGAGATGATCCAGACGAGACACACAGACCAGCTGGTTGTTGCACCTCACCAAGTAGGGGAGGTCCCTTGGAACATCCTGCCAGTCCAGATGGGACGAGAGGTGTCAACCGAGTCATGTGTCTTTGACTCAGAGTTGGAGACAACTGGAGCATCACAGAAGAAACAACAGCCAGTTGGAATGGGCCATATCTGCAGAACAACAGGAGCTTCCTGAACTCTGGGACATTCCACGAGGAAAGGTTTCTGAGACAAAGAGACAATCTTCAAGGACTCTTCAAAGACTGATCATGTCGATGTAAACTACAAAAAGGTCATTTTCTTTTTCCATTTTATTAATATTCCTGACAATATGTACATGTGTTAGCTACAATCCTTCTATAATCATTTGAGTTATTGCATATACATGTCGTTCTGCTATAACACATGTTTTGTGAACACGGATTCGCTATAATGCGATTGACGAATTCGGCACACTGATTCCAAAGCGCAAACTTTTCAAACATGTGTTGGCTGTAATGCGATTACATTGCCAACACTTTATGTGCCTTTTCTAAACTGCAATTTTTCTATAATGCAGGGTTGCACAAGAATGCAATTATTGCATTACAGAAGAACTACCTGAATGTTTATTAATGGGAGTTTTCAAATAAAGGGGTGTTATGTATGTAGTTGGACTTGCTGCCTGTTTAAGAGAGATGGTCAGATGATCTGGAGAGGTGGAACTTGGGCTCAGTCCACAACTGGCTGTGGAGGCGTGAGCATGGTCAATAAAGTGTTCCTGTTCGGATTTACCTGGTATGTAATTCATTGTTCCAAAGGAAGCACCAACGTGATAGTTCCCCAACTGAGTGAATATCTGTTGCAGCTGGTGACACGTTCCTCATACATCTTGCCAAGATATCATTCTACTGTCATTTCTCTTCTTGCTACTTAAATCTCATGAAGTGATGTGCATAGGATCATTAATTTAAGCATGTTTGTTCTATTTCTTTGAATTATCACAAGCTGCACTGCCATGGGTAGATGGTTGGCCTGGACTCCACAGATTCTGGGACCTCTTGTAGCATTTTGGTTAGCTTCCCTGCCACTGAGTTTGAGCCTCACAATGCCATTCAATTCAATCATGACTGATCTGATAATCTTCATCTCCATATTCATGTTTTTCCCCATAACACTTGATTCCGTTACTGATTAAGTCTAAATCCGCCATGAATATAGAACATAGAACAATACCACACAGTACAGGCCCTTTGGCCTTCGATGTTGTGCCAATGTTTTATCCTACTCTAAGAGCGAACTAACCCATACACCCTACATTTTGCTGTCATCCATATACCTATCCAAGAGTCGCTTAAATGTCCCTAATGTATCTCACTCTACTACCACTGCTGGCAGTGTATTCCACCACACTCTGTGTAAACAACCTACCTCTGACATCTCCCTGAAACCTTCCACCAATCACCTTAAAATTATAGCCCCTCGTGATAGCTGTTTCTGTCCTGGGAAAAAAATCTCTGGCTATCCACTCTAGATTGCCTCTCATCAACTTGCATACCTCTATCAAGTCACCTCTCATCCTTCTTCACTCCAATAAGAAAAGCCCTAGCTCCCTCAACCTTTCTTCATAAGACCTTGCCCTCTAGTCCAGGCAGTATCCTGGTAAATCTCCTCTGCACCCTCTGTAAAGCACCCACATCCTTTCTATAATGAGGCAACAAGAACTAAACACAATATTCCAAACATGGTCTAACCAGCACTTTATAGAGCTGCAGCATAACCTCGCGGCTCTTAAACTCAATCCCTCAGCTAATGAAAGCCAACAGACCATACGCCTTCTTAATAACCCTATCAACTTGGGTGGCAACTTTGAGGGAGCTATGGACATAGATCCCAAGATCCCTGTGTTCCTCCATACTGCCAAGAATCCTGCCTTTACCCTGTAATCTGCATTCAAATTTGACCTTCCAAAATGGACTCCATCTGCCACTTCCCAGCCCAGTTCTGCATCCTGTCCCTTTGCAACCTGCAACAGCTCTCCACACTATCCACAACTCCACCAATCTTCGTGTCATCGGCAAACTTACTAACCCACCCTTCCACTTCCTAGTCCAAGTCATTTATAAAAATCACAAAGAGCAGAGGTTCCAGAACAGATCACTACAGAACACCACTGGTCACCAAGCTCCAGGCTGAATACTTTCCACAAACTATCACTCTCTGCTTTCTATTGGCCAGTTAATTCTGTATCTACACAGCCAAATTTCTTTACTTTCTGAATTAGTCTACTATGGGGAACCTTATCAAATGCCTTGCTAAAATCCATGTACACTACATCCACTGCTCTACCTTCATCAGTGTGTTTTGTCACATTCTCAAAGAAATCAATAAGGCTTGTGAGGCATGAACTGCCTCTCTCAAAGCCATGCTGACTATCTCTAATCAAACAATGCTTTTCCACATAATCATAAATCCTATCTCTCAGAATCCTCTCCAATAATTTGCCCACTACCAACAGAAGACTGGTTTGTAATTCCCAGGATTAACCCTATTCCCTTTCTTGCACAAGGGAAGAATACTTGCCACCCTTCAATCCTCTGATATTACTCCAGTGGATAGTGAAGATGTAAAGATCATTGCAAAAGGCTCAGCAATCTCTTCCCTCATTTCCCGTAGTAACCTTGGGTATATCCCGTCTGTCCCTGGGAACTGATCTATTCTCATGTTTCTTAAAATTTCCAGTACATCCTCCTTCTTAACATCAACCTGTTTGAACACATCAGTCTGTTTTACACTCTCCCTACAAACGACAAGGTCCCTCTCACTCGTGAATACTGATGCAAAGTATTCATTAAGGACCTCCCCAACTCCTCCGACTCCAGGCACTAGTTCCCTCCATTATCCCTGATCAGCCTTACTCTCACTCTGGCCATCCTGTTGT
This sequence comes from Chiloscyllium plagiosum, assembly GCF_004010195.1. Taxonomy (NCBI): domain Eukaryota; kingdom Metazoa; phylum Chordata; class Chondrichthyes; order Orectolobiformes; family Hemiscylliidae; genus Chiloscyllium; species Chiloscyllium plagiosum. The sequence goes on along the minus strand of NC_057717.1, from coordinate 90,365,791 downwards.
TCAGCACATAAATGTAGAATGCCTTTGAGTTTTCCTTATTCCTACCCACCAAGACCCAGCCGCGACAGCCATCTGTGGTAAAGAATTCCACAGAATTCACTACCCTCTGGTGGATGAAACTCCCCCTCTTTTCTATTCTACGTTGAATCTATGAATCTCACTTCCTCCATTCCAGAATAAAGATCACAACCCTTAGTGGAGAATCCCCCAAGGTGAGAGCAGCAAGCTGGAGTATTTCCTGGTTTACGTCTCCCACTTTGGGAGTGCTCCCAGCACTTATCGCAATGCCCAGCTACCTTCCCCCCAGCCCCAACCCCCCAGCCCCAACCCCTCCCCCACTTATCTCTCTACCCTCTCAGCTCACAAGCCTCTTTCCTGATGAAGGGCTCTTGCCCGAAATGTAGATGCTCCTGCTCCTCAGATGCTGCCTGACCTGCTGTGCTTTTCCAGCGCCACACTCTCGACTCTGATCTCCAGCATCTGCAGTCCTCATTTTCTCCATGGTTTGGATGAAGGTAACTGAGTTTTGAAATCGCTAACATTGATGGAATGAAACAGAATTAAACTTCAATCAAGGTGCTTCCCCCCCCCCCCCCCCCGGCCCCAACCCACTCCAAAACCCTTGGCTCCCTTCGCAACTATTACATTACAATGTGGAACTGTATGTTCATCCATAAATATGCATGAGCGACCAGAGTATGTCATCAATCCTTAGACATCACTTTCCAAGCACACAATGACTCCTATCGTGAAGGACAAGGGCAGCAGATACATAGGGACAGCAACCCATGCAAGTTCCTTTCCGAGTCACTCACCATCATGACTTGGAAATATATCGCTGTTCCTCCAGTGGCATGAGGTTAAAGGCCTAGAAATCCCTCCATAATGGCATTGAGGATTTACCTGTAGCACAGGGAGTGCAGCAATTCAAGAAAGCAGCTCAATACCAGCTTCTCAACAAGGGATAGGGAATAAACTCTGACCCAGCCAGCAACACCCACATCACATGAAGTGAATGAATGAAAGGCTCAGTACTTCCTTTCAGTCTGTTCTAACAATTTGTATCATGGTGCGATTTAAGAAAGACATTGGAAGAAAGTAGCATATGTGGGGGGATTCAAATTCCAAGAAGGCAAGTGACGAACTTTTAATTCAATGAAAGACATCTAAAATTAAAAAGCTTGTCAAATGACTGATGTGTAATCACTGGCAAATGACATAAAATCCCATTTGCTTTACTAATGCTCTTTAGGGAGGGAAATCTGCCATCCTTACCCAGTCTGGTGTATATGTGACTCCAGACCCACAGCAATGGGGTTGATTCTTAACTGCCCTCTAGGCAATTAAGGATGGGCAATAAATGCTGGCCCAGCCAGTGATGCCCATATCACATAAAATAATTTTTTTAGATTGAGTCCAAAAGTGATTATTTTGAAACTTAAGGAACCACATACCTAACAGCAACCCTTGGACTGGAAAATAGCCAATGACACTATTTTTTACGCTCAGTGACTCAAGCACTTAATCCAAAGATGCAAAAGCAACAAAGCCATTCATCAAATGGAGATGCTGAGAAACGGCAGTCTTTTCCCAGCAAGACAAGAATGCTTTTCTTAAAATACTAATGCCAGACACAAGACGCCATTAAATGAAAGAGACAGTTTACCACAGGAATGGCCCTGCAAGGGTAAGAGGGATGGTCAATGCGAGGTCAGCTCCAGTGATGTATAAAGTTTGGGTTGGTGCAGATTGTCCTGAACAAACACAAGGACCAAATGAAAGCTGCAAACTCACAAACAGTGTGGGAGCAAAAAGTGCCCAGCTCTTCAACAGCCTTTCAAACTGTTCCAGAACCCATGGGGTTCTCCTTCTCCATCAAGCATTGAACATTAATTGGAATCTGAGGTGGACATGGTGACTGTCACTGCCTCGATGTCTATGCCATCTGAAGAAGAGAATGGATTTCTTCTGAGACTCTCCAGAAGCAAAAGGCAAATTACTAGGATTGTTAGGTCTATAAAATTATGAGAGACAGATGGTGCAGACAGTCAGAGGCTTTTTCCCAGGGTTGAAATTTCAACTCCGGGGAGCAGAAGTTAAAGGTGAGGGGGAGGGGAAGTTTAAGAGAGATATGCAAGGGGGGGGTTTTCACACAGAGAGTAGTAGGAGCCTGGAATGCATTGCCAGAGGAACTGGTGGGAGGCACGTTGGTGACATTTAAGGGACATCTGAATTGTTACATAAATGGGGAGGGAATAGAGGGTTACGGACTGAAAAGGGCAGAAAGTTTGATTTTTAGCTTAGTTAGGGCATGATGTTCGGTATAGGCATGTTCATACTTTGCGTTACATGCTGCTCGTATCAGATGCAAGGTCGGAGGAACCTGACCCAATGCTAAATCACCCCAAGAGGAGCTACAACAAAAAAAGAACCAGCCTATGTGCTCGGACCCAGAGGGGGAGGCATGTAGTGGTTGTAAAGATCAGTCAGGTGGTCCTCATAGAATGTGAGTTTTCTGATTGGGGCGATTAATCTGGTCCATTTAGGGAGCCCTGCTGACATTCTGTTCACTCTGACAGCTGGCTCTGAGAGAGCTGGATCAGTGTCAAGGACTGCCCACATGTAAATAAAGGGTGTACTTGGTAACAGGATATCAGCCTCTGCGGAGTTACTAATTTACAAAGGGCATGAGAAAATGTCCACAGACCCTTTCTCAAAGTTAAAAACATGGACTCCACACTTTGAAGTAAAGACTCTTTTTACCATCCAGATTTCTTTTCCTGAACTTACAGATGTTTATAATCTGGGAGCCGAGACTGCTGAAAGGAAACATTATCCCAGAGAGGTCTAAACCCTAAACCTGATGCAATCCAGCTCCTTGTTCAGACTTGCTTCAATCTGTGTTGGGCCCGACTGAGTAGTTTGTCTGAGATCATGTTAACATTTGAAGCCTAGGGTCTGATTAGGAATTGCCCAGGATCCTATCAGTCTGAGGCTTGCCTGTAGCTTATCTGCAGTCTGTGTTGCTTCCTCATTGCAATTCATCAGGCCCTGCTCGGACCTCAGATCTGTCAATGTTTCCCTTCCCTACCTAATTGATTGATCCTGTCGTGATCTCCAAAATATATTATTTTTCATTTACTCATCGTCTAACCCTGTGAAAGTACTACTCTTAAACCACATACAGTCCTGCTCTGATGTATACGGCACTCACTTTCTGAAAAGTCAATCACAGAGTTGTTGACCCATCGTGCAGATGGGTAAACCTTCATTTTCCTTGATGTCTAAGCTACATTTGCAGAAGCAAATCATTTAAAACTTAACACTCAGTTGTAAGAATCCAAATGATACTGTCTGCCCATTATGATCTGCATCTCTATCCTACAGTTATTTTCATCAATCTGCTCAGATAATGCACTGGGACTGGTAGGGCTTGAACTCTGAACATCATCACTTCATCATCATCATCATCATATGCAACACACGTAGACAATAGTTAAGAAGGTGTTAGCATGCTTGCCTTCATTGCTCAGACCTTTGAGTATTGGAGTTGGAACATTATATTGAGGTGGTACAGGACATTGGTGAGGCCTCTTCTGGAGCACTGTGTGCAGTTCTAGTCTCCCTGTTATAGGATGGATATTATTAAGCTGGAGAGGATTCAGAAGAGATTTATCAGAATGTTGTTGGGAATGGAGGTTTGAGTAATAGGGAGAGCCTGGGTAGGCTGGGACTTTTTTCACTGGAGTGTAGGGGAGTTGAGAGGTGACCTTATAGAGGTTTATAAAATCATGAGGGGTATAGATAAGGTGAATGTCTCTGCTGCCCTTGTCCTTCTACATGGAAATGATCATGGGTTTGGAAGGTGTTGTTGAAGGAGCGTGGGTGAATTTCTAAATGCATGTTGTGGATGGTACACTACTGCTACTGAGCATCACTGGTGGACAATGTGAAAGTTGAAAGCTGCTTATCCCTAAATGGTGTCAAGTTTCTTGAGTGTTTTTGGAGCTGCACTCATCCAGGCACATGCAGAATATTTTATCTCACTCCTAATTTGTGCCTTGCAGATAGTGGACAGACTCTGGGGAGTCAAGAGTTGAGTTATCACTGAATTATTCATTCATAGCCTCTGACCTGCTTTTGCAGCTGCATGTTTATATGGCAAGACAAGTTCAGCTCTCAGTCAATGGTAAGCACCCCATCCCAATCCCCAAACCACTGAATGTTGATAATAGGGTCTGTAGTCATGGTTATGCCAATAGACGTCAATACCACTGTGCTTTGCAGATGAACAGGGCAGTTAAATCCCTGGGGCATCCTGACCAATACTTATTGTTAAATCTACATCACTAAAACTGGTTATCCAGTTATTCCATTGTTGTTTGTGGGACCTCGGTGTGTACCAAATGGCTGCTATTTTTGCTATGTTACAATCAACATTCCCTCTCATTACTTCAACAGAAGTGAAAATTAATGTGTCGATGCAGAGATTGGCAGAGACTGGTGGACACTTAACTTAGACAGAACCTTGATTATAACGGTGATGACACCTCAAGGGTGCTCCACTTGACTCTAAAACACCTTGCTACCACCTGAGATCAGGAAGTAGCAAATTCCTTCCACCCTGAATCATTGCCCCTCTCCCCCCCTCAATTCCACCCAGTCATACTACACTTTCTACAAGTCAAGACTTATTTTCCTCAGATACTATGCTCGCAACAATTGTTCTTTGCAAGGACTCCATCCAGTCTGCATTTGAATGAATTAATACCAAGTCCTCGTTGCAGACAGCCAATTCCATGGACTGAGGATTCTCTCATTGAAGTGTTCTAGTTCCTTATTTTTCACATGGGATATGGCCATAGCTGGCAAGGCCAGCATTTGTTACCCATCTTTAATTGTCCTAAAAGTGAGCGAGTTGCTTGAAACTTTCAGAGGGAAGTTGAGTTAACCACATTGCTGCTAGTTTAGTCACATGGAGGTCAGACCAGGTAAGGGCAACAGATTTCTTTCCCTGAAGTGAAACAGATGGGATCTTTTGACAACTGATGGGAGATCTCACAGGTAGCCATTATTGAGACTGGTTTTATATTCGACATTTAATTGAATTTAAATTCTGCCAGAATGGGATTGAGACTCATTTTCCCAAAGCATTTAGCTGAGCTTCCAGATGTCTAATCTCGAGACTTTCCCACTACACAACCATCTCCCTGCAGATTGCTCCTGCAGATTCATTTTAACATTGTCCCTTCTGGCATGTGGCACGTCCTCTGGGTCTGCTGTTCAAAACAAGGTTAAACTATTCAATTTGTTCTGTCTCATCCAATTGCTTTCATATCTGAAAATAAAATATTACATCATCTCTTAACAATCTTCACATAGCAATCAAGGAAATCCTTAATAGTGGAGGGCTTTGGGATCCATGGCAACAATGTTGTTAATAGCATGTCAATTGTATTGCTTGTGTGGTTAGGGATAACTAAGTCGAGGGAATTGATTAAGTATCTTGAGCACATATAAAAAGGGACTGATCATCGGGGATTTGGCGTGCAGCAGTCCCTTGCAACCAAAGATTAAAATTGTTTAGACACTCCCAAGCAACTTGCCTTTTCTGAACCTTCAGGGAGTCCATGTTCCACATGTGTGAAATTATTTTTTAGTTTTTAATTTTGTTTGCGTTTCAGCCGCACGCTCTAGTTGTTTGGCCACCCGGAATGGAGATGAGCTTGGGAGAGCAGGGCCATGGGTTCTTCATGGGTTTGTTACAGGACCTGGTTAAGGTTGATATTAATGGGTCCAGGTAGTGAACAACTGAGAGGGTCATTATACCTGGTTTCTGTCCCTCTTCTGTGGTTATATCCATGCCTGGGTGACCCCAGAAATGCAGTGTGCCAATATGCTTGTGGTTTTCTGTGACTGTGCGAACCACAGGGCTAGAGTCCACCAAGTTACCGTCGTCCTTGGTCGGCTGGGTGGGTAGTGAGTGATGCCAGCAGTTTAGGTTCAGTTCCTATATCAGCTGAGGTCAGTGTGCAGTGAATACCTTCTCAAAATCGGTTCTCTGAGGGGTGACCGTCAGGTTAAACTCAGCACCAGCCATCTCTCTCTTTAATAAAGACTGTGGCAACTTTCACTTTTGTGCACCAGAAATAATATTTTTGATAAGTTTCCTGTAAAGTTTTGATTTTTGTTAGAGAGCCCCTTTCAAGGCCTGCTAGTAACTCACTTCAAAAGAATGCGAAAAGGGACTGGTGGGGTTGTAGGTCAGAGGCAGACCTAGGTCATAATGCATTTTGTGAATAAACTAACTGCTAGTAAGGCTTTGTGCCTAGATTCACCATTTAGCCTTGGGATCCATTTAACACAAAGCCACCGGTTCCTTCAGAGCCTGCGACTCACACCAAGTGGCATGTCTCAAGTCACTGTTTCTTTGCCCTCCCCAGGTTTAAGTCGGGCTGCCTTGCCATTTGGTCTGATGCGCCGGGAGCTGGCATGCGAAGGATACCCCATCGAGTTGCGGTGCCCAGGGAGCGATGTCATAATGATCGAGAGCGCCAACTATGGGCGAACTGACAGCAAGATCTGTGACGCCGACATCTTCCAGATGGAGAACGTGGAGTGTTACCTTCCTGACACCTTCAAGATCATGTCACAAAGGTAGGATGTCAATTACAGGGGATGTGACTCAGAGACCTGGGGACGCGACCCAATGGGGAACAAGTTGGGAGGCGGCATTGTGCGGGGGAGGGGAAAATAAAATCCATAAGAGACGAGTATGCATTCCTAATCAGGTTCCTCCTTTTCTGGTAATAAAAAATTCTGTTGATTTTGCCAATCACCCATAACATTTTAGCCAAGGAATCCTGACCTGATCCTCAGATTGTACAATGAGTGAGCCAGAGGCTGCACAGACTCCACTCTTTCCTCATTCTAAAGTCATGTATTTTGTCCTTATTATACACATGAGCCCATTGCAATATTATTTGTTGTTGGCATGCCAAAATGTATTCTGGGAGGTTTCAGTGAAGAGCTAAAATACAAGATTGAAGTGTTTGCAGTGCCACAGCAGGCAGGAGGGTACAATTACAATGTGACACATTTACTTCGGATTCTTCCATTACAAATGTGGGGATAGGAATTTTGAAATTGACACAAAATTGTGTCAGGACCTGACAGCAGAACATGATATAATCAAAGTACACACAGACCTGGGATTTGCAAATAGAGAGATGATAATTTCTTGCAGGAGATAGGAAATGTTCAGCACAAACCACCGGACATGGCCGATAGCTCTATCTTTATTGTTGTTCCACCAATATCACCTGAGTTTCCTGTACCTGTTCACAAGTGCATTCTCGCTGCCTTTCCAGTTTAAAGATCTTCACTTCCATCCTCTCCAAACTCCAGACACCAATACCCACGTTTTTAAAACCTACATCTTTTACCAAGCTTTTAGTCACTGAGCTGAACATCCTATTTACATGGCTTAGTGTCACATTTTTGTCTGATATTGCTTTACAGCAATAATTATGCATTAAATTGATTTTTCTAACAAGAGGATTCAAGTACAGGAGCAGGATGACTTGCTGCAGTTGTTCAGGACCTCAGTGAGACCACACCTCGAATATTGTGTGCAGTTGTGGTCCCCTTATCTGAGTAAAAATGTTCTGGTAATGGAGGGAATTTAACAAACATTCCTGGGATGGCAGAGCTGATGTACAAAGAGATGTTAGGACTATATTTACTTGAGTTTAGAAGAGTGAGAGGAATCTCTGTGAAATCTATAAAACTCTAACTGGATAAACACAGGAAGGATGCTCCTGATGACTTGGGGAGTCCAGAACCAAGTGTCACAGTCTAAGAATAGTAGGAATACCATTTAGGATTGAGATTAGGAAACATTTCTACACCTATACTGTGGTGAACCTGTGCAATTCTCTGCCACAAAGAGCAATTGAGGCTGAAACATTAAATGTTTTCAAGAAGGAGGTAGATATTGTTCTTAGGGCTAAAGCGTGTGAGGAGAAAGGGGGAACAGAATACTGAGCTGGATGATAGCCATGATCATATTAAATGTTGGAACAGTACTGAAGGACCAAATGGTCATTCCTGCTTGTGTTTTCCATGTTTCCAAAAATGGAAGTTGGTATTGACTAGGCAGGTGAATGTAGCAGCTTCTTAAGTATCACTGTGTATCGCTTTATGGTTGCCATCGATTTACAGTTCACAGAATTCATCTTGTTAGTAACATTGGCTGTCTGGACTCACTGGATCAAGAGGCTGTGGGCTAGAAGGATCTCCCTCTTGCAGTGTGGTCCTGTAGACTCTGGTCATCCTGAGCTTCGTGAAGGTACCTTTAGCACCAACCTCTTCATGTGGAGGCTGGTCAGCATTTGCACAAGGTTTGCTGATGGCCCTGGACTTGCTGGTGTATCTGTCCTTCCTCCATGTCTTTGCATCTTCATTATAACCCAGCAATACAGACGATAACCCTTACTGCGACCAGATCCATCTGTCATTCTTCCAATGAATATGTGCGGGGAGCAGAAGGAAACCCAGAACAGATTCTTAATAATGTGAACAGTCAGCATTCACATCACATACTGATGAACATTTTGCAGAGTTCTCCATACAGTGGAACATGGAGTACTTAGACAAGAAGGGTCTTGGAATGTGTCTACACAATACTTCAACTTTGCACCTTATTCTGGTGAATGCAGCATATTACAAGAGGCAACCATAGATTGTAAGTTCTGCATGAGTACTGACACTCTGTCCTCCTAGCGCCATTTCATCATGGAAGGCAGCATTATGTGTAAGACCGTGTTGCAGAAGGTGAGAGGAATCAGGCCCATTCCCTGTGATGACCATGGGATCTCGCATTATCATTATGTTTTGTGGCCCAATTATAAGGTCATCCTCCCAGAGGTGACTATCTTCAATCTGCAGTGACATGGTCGAGATTATTTGTGATCAGCATTTGCACACCGCACAGTTGGAAACTGACTGTGTTTCACATGCATGATGCTATGATTACAGAGGACTTCACCCTCTACCCTGGAAGTGTCTGATTGATGTGATTGCTCCCTGAATGGACTCCCATCAATCCGAAATAAAGCTTGTGTGTTGAAACAAGAAAACAAACACTGAGTCTGCCCTACCTGGGTGTGATCACAGCCATTTTCAATCTGCGTGTGGCTTTAAGAGTCGAGAGAAAATGGTAGGGAATGGGATTGCACTTAACTCCATGTGACACATGCTCAGCTTGGTGATGAAGACCTCCCAAAGTCCCTTTAACTTGACACTCCCCAGACACCCTATCATTTTTCATCCCCCACCCACCACCCAGAGCGACGACTGTAACACTGACCCTAGCCCTCTGAGTCCGAGCCCAAACAGACCACTGTGGTGGTGAATGCCAACACCTCCCATTCCCACAGCTTCCTATGTTCTCCCATGTACTATCATTTTCCCATCCACTAACATTACCCGATAGAGGTTTATAAAATTATGAGAGGCATGGATAGGGTTAACAGTCAGAATTTTTTTCCCAAAGTTGAAATGTTTAATTCGAAAGGGTATGCATTTAAGGTGAAAGAGGCAAAATTCAAAGGAGATGTGAGGGGCAAGTATTTTTACACAGAGAGTGGTAGGAGTCTGTAACATGCTCCCAGGGGTAAGTGGTGGGGGCAGGTACAATAGGGGCATTTAAGCGGCTTTTAGATAAGCACATGAATAAACAAGGAGTGGAGGGATATGGACCATGGGCAGGCAGAAGGGATTAGTTTAATTTGGTGTCATATTTGGCACAACATTGCAGGCCAAAGGGCCTGTTCTAGTGCTGTACTGTTCGATATTCTATATCAAACTTGCCTCCATTACCATTCTTGTCTTCTCTGCATCCCTAGTTGCTGCTTCCAATCCCCAGCTTTGAGTTCCCCAATTTTACAACAATCTTCACCATTTGACTTTCATTGCACTGACCCCAGGAATGACCATGGCCCCCACCGTCCTAACCCCTGACAGCTCCCTGTGTCCATCCTTAGGGGACTGGTTGGTTTAGTTGGCCAGTATGGATTAGATTGGTACCAACAGCACAGGGGTCAATCCCTGTTCTGGCTAGGTGCACTGGGGATCTGCTGTATGACCCCTGTTGGAGGTGGCAGTACTGTGGGTCAGAGCTGCTGTCAGACAGAGAACTCAAAATTAAACTCCTGAGTCGTGTTTCAAGAAGAAAAGTATGAGAAATATGTAAGTGATCAGTAAGATAATGTTGCCAAGCACTTGGCAAGTAGAAATTCTTCTGACTCCTGGTGAGGAGCCTATAAGATCTGGTGGACTTGCACTGATACATCCAGCTTTGTCTCTTTCTCTCTCTTTTCAATATATCCATTCCTCTCCCTTGTTTAAAAGCACTGGCTATCCCTCAATTCTTTAAAGCAAAAAGAACACCAGAAATTAGTTGATAAAACTCCCAAGCTACATCTCCCTGTTCCTCTCTCTCACTCTGCTTCCTTTCTCTCACTTTTTTTTCTTTTTATCTCCCTCTCTCTAACTCTCTGTCTCACACTTCTCCATATCCCACCCTCATTCTTTCTCTCTCTTGTCTCTCTCTTTCTCTCTCACTTCTCTATCTCTCAACTGTATAGTTCGCTCTGGAATTGCATCTTCCAAAATGTATCACCTCACATTTGCCTGGATTGAACTCCATCTGCTATTTCTCTCCCCAGCCCACCAATCTATCTATATTCTGCTGTATTTGCTGACAATCCCCTACATCATCTGCAACTCCACCAATCTTAGTGTCATCTGCAAACTTGCTGATGAGGCACCTTACACCTTCCTCCAAAATCATTTATGTATATCACAAACAACAGTGGTCCCAGCACAGAGACCTGTGGGATACCGCTGGTCACAGGTCTCCATTTTGAGAAGCTCCTGCCCACTACTACTCTCTGTCTCCTGTTACCCAACCAGTTATCTCTCCATCTAGCTAGAACACCCTAGACCCCATGCAACTTCATCTTCTTCATGTGCGTACCATGGGGAACTTTATCAAACATCTTACTGAAGGCCATGTATATGACTTCTATATCCCGTCCCTCATCAATCAACTTTGTCACCTCTTCAAAGAATTCTATTAGGTTTCTCTCTGCACAAAACCATGCTGCCTATCACTGATAAGCCCATTTTCTTCCAGTATCTTCTCCAGCAGCTTTCCTGCCACTGATGTCAGGCTCACCAGTCTATAATTATCTGGATTATCCCTGCTACCCTTCTTAAACAAGGGGACGACATTAGCAATTCTCCAGTCCTCTGGCACCTCCTCCGTTTTCAAGAATGCTGCAAAGATTACTGTTAAGGCCCCAGCTATTTCCTCTCTCGCTTCCCTCAGTAACCTGGGATAGATCCCATCCGGACCTGGGGACTTGTCCATCTTAATGCCTTTTAGAATACACAACACCTCCTCCCTCCTTATGCCAACTTGACCTAGAGTAATCAAAGATCTATCCCTAACCTCAAAATCAGCCATGTCCCTCTCCTCGGTGAATACCAATGCAAAGTACTCATTCAGAATCTCACCCATTTTCTCTGACTCCATGTGTAACTTTCCTCCTCTGTCCTTGAGTGGGCCAACCCTTTCCCTTGATACCCTCTTGCTCCTTATCTATGAATAAAAGGCTTTGGGGTTTTCCTTAACCCTGTTCGCTAAGGATATTTCATGGCCCCTTATAGACCTCTTAATTCCCCATTTCAGATTGGTCCTACATTCCCAATATTCTTCCAAAGCTTCATCTGACTTCAGTCACTTAGACCTTATGTATGCTTCCTTTTTCCTCTTAGCTAGTCTCACAATTTCACATGTCATCCATGGTTCCCTAATCTTGCTATTTCCATCCCTCATTTTCACATGACATATCTCTCCTGAATTCTAATCAACCTCTCTTTAAAAGCCTTCCACATATTGAATGTGGATTTCCCTTCAAACAGCTCCTCCCAATCTACATTCCCCAGCTCCTGCCAAATTTTGGTATAGAAATAGAAATAGAAGAATACAGCGCAGTACAGGCCCTTTGGCCCTCGATGTTGCGCCGATCCAAGCCCACCTAACCTACACTAGCCCACTATCCTCCATATACCTATCTAATGCCCATTTAAATGCCCATAAAGAGGGAGAGTCTACCACTGCTACTGGCAGGGCATTCCATGAACTCACGACTCGCTGAGTAAAGAATCTACCCCTAACATCTGTCCTATACCTACTACCCCTTAATTTAAAGCTATGCCCCCTCGTAATAGCTGACTCCATACGTGGAAAAAG
>NC_057717.1:90344244-90353176 GCF_004010195.1 Chiloscyllium plagiosum | reverse complement strand
CCTAAACTGCACACAATATTCCAGATGCGGCCGTACCAGAGTCTTATACAACTGCATCATGACCTCAGGACTCCGGAACTCAATTCCTCTACCAATAAGAGCCAGTACGCCATATGCCTTCCTCACCGCACTATTTACCTGGGTGGCAACTTTCAGAGATCTGTGTACATGGACACCAAGATCCCTCTGCTCATCCACACTACCAAGTATCCGACCATTAGCCCAGTACCCCATCTTTTTGTTATTCTTCCCAAAGTGAATCACCTCGCACTTAGCTACATTGAATTCCATCTGCCACCTTTCTGCCCAGCTCTGCAGCTTCTCTATATCCTGCTGTAACCTGCTACATCCTTCCTCACTGTCAACAACTCCTCCGACTTTTGTGTCATCCGCAAACTTGCTCACCCAACTTTCTAACCCCTCTTCCAGGTCATTTATAAAAATGACAAACAGCAATGGTCCCAAAACAGATCCTTGCGGAACACCGCTAGTGATGGCACTCCAAGATGAACCTTTGCCATCAACTACTACCCTCTGTCTTCTTCCATCCAGCCAATTCCTAATCCAAACCTCCAACTCATCCTCAATGCCATACCTCCGTATTTTTTGCAGTGGTCTACCATGGGGAACCTTATCAAACGCCTTACTAAAATCCATATATACCACATCTACCGCTTTCCCCTCATCCATCTCCTTAGTCACCTTCTCAAAGAATTCAATAATGTTTGTGAGGCACGACCTGCCCTTCACAAAACCATGTTGACTATCCTTGATCACATTATTCCTATCCAGATGTTCATAAATCCTATCCCTTACAATTCTCTCTAAGACTTTGCCCACAACAGAAGTGAGACTCACCGGCCTATAGTTACTAGGGTTATCCCAACTCCCCTTCTTGAACAAGGGAACCACATTTGCTATCCTCCAGTCTTCTGGCATCCCCCAGTAGGCTATCCCCCAGTTTAGCACTCTTCCTTTGGGACCGCTCTCGTCTTTGTCCAAGTGTTCTAAAATTTATGGAATTGTGATCACTTTTCCCAAAGTAATGATGAAGGGCTCTGGCCCGAAACGTCAATTTTTATGCTCCTCAGATGCTGCCTGACCGGCTGTAGTTTTCCACTCTCAATCCTGATCTCCAGCATCTGCAGTCCTCACTGTCTCTTTTCCCAAAGTAATCCCCCACTAAAACTTCAACCACCTAGCCAGCCTCATTCCCCAACACCACGTCCAGTATGGTCCCTTCCCGAGTTGGACTACTTACATACTGCTTTGGAAAACCCTCCTGGATACTCCTTACAAATTCTGCCCCATCTAGATATCTAACACTAAGTGAATCTCAGTCAATGTTGGGAAAATTAAAATCTCCTATCACCACCACCCTGTTACTCTGACATCTTTCCATAATCTGTTTGCATATTTGTGCCTCTATCTCACACTCACTGTTGGGAGGCCTGTAGTACAGCCCCAACCTTCCTATTTCTGAGCTCTGCCAGTATTGCCTCACTGCTTGAGTCCTCCATAGTGCCCTCCTACAGCTGTGATATCTTCTTTGATGAGTAATGCAATTCCTCCACTCCTTTTACCTCCCTCTCTATCCCGCCTGAAGCATCGATATCCTGGGATATTTAGTTGCCAATCATGCCCTTCCCTCAACCAAGTCTTAGTTATAGTAATAACATCATACAACCTGAAGGTGGCAACGCAGATCATTAGAGTGGTTAAGACGGCATCCAGCATGCTCTCCATTACCAGACGGGGTATTGAGTACAAGGGTTGGCAGGTCATGTTATAGTTGTGTAAGACTTTGGTTCGGCCACATTTGGAATACTGCGTATGGTTCTGGTCACCACATTACCAAAAGGAAGTGGATGCTTTGGAGAGGGTGCAGAGGAGGTTCACCAGGATGTTGCCTGGTATGGAGGATGCTAGCTATGAGGAGAGTTTGAGTAGATTAGGATTATTTCCATTAGAGAGGGGACCTGATTGAGGCCTACAAAATCATGAGAGCTGTAGATAGGGTGGATAGCAAGAAACGTTTTCCCAGAATGCAGGACTGAATTACTCGGGGTCACGAGTTCAAGAGGAGAAAGGTTTAGGAGAGATATACGTGGAAAGGTCTTTATGCAGAGGGTGGTGGGTGCTGGAATGTGTTGCCAGCGGAGGTGGTAGGGGTGTGAACAATAGCATCATTTAAGATGTATCCAGACAGATACATGAATGGGAAGGGAGCAAAGGGATACAGACCCTCAGAAAATAGGTGACAGGTTTAGTTAGAGAATCTGGATCAGCACAGGCTTGGAGAGCCCAAGGGTCTGTTCCTGCGCTGTAATGTTCTTTGTTCTTTGTTCCCTGTTTTCCCGTCCCTCACTCTTTCTCCCATTCCTTCTTCCCTCCATCTCTCTGCCTGCACCCCCATCTTACCTTCCTTCTCTCTTTACCTTCCCTTTCTCCTTCCATCCCTCACCTTCCCACTCTCTTCCGCTCTCGTTCTCTGTCCCTCATTGTGGTATCATAGAATCTCTGCAATGTGGAAGCAAGCCATTTCGCCCATCAAGTCCCCATTGACCCTCTAAAGAGCAGTACACCCAGAAACCTCATCCCCACCCCCCCCCACCCTCCACCATATCCCTGTAGCCCTGCATTTTCCACAACTAGCCCACCTAACCTGCACATCTTTGAACAGTATGAGCAATTTAGCATAGCCCACCTACCCCTCTCCCTCTCCCCTCTTTCTCCCTCCCCTCTACCCTTCTCCTCTCTCATTCACTCCTCCTGTTTCCCACCCCCCTGGGCATTCAGTATCAATAAGTGGAGAAGTAAGATGATGTACTGACCGGCTAAGTTGTCTGGAAGTCTCCATTTCTGTGGTAATACATGGGCTTTGATCAATATGTTGTCTGCTCCAAACCTCAAGTGCAATCAACAAAGCAAAACTTGCCAATAGATCAATAGTAGCTGCATCAGTCAGTACGGACTGTTCATTAAAGCCTTGGCGCCAACTAAATCAGTGGGGAGCTTCTACCTGACAGCCTTTCGGGGATGTGACTTGACGTGTGGTCTGAGCAATGGAGAGTGCGATCAATAACACAACTGGACCAGGATGCTCCAGCACCCACTTCCTAAAAGAATGTTCTGTGATGTAATCAATACTAATTGAACCTTCTTGAGTGGGAAATAGACTCTGGGCTGCACAGTGTTCTTTTAAAAGCGCACTGACTCCATGACATGCAAAAAGGAAAAGTGGGAGACCTGTCACCCATATCCCACCCCTCGTCCTCCATGACGTACCCTGGCTCCAGGTTAAGTAATGTCTCTGGTTTTGAATTCAAATTTTTTTTAAATCAAATCTCTCCTATCGCCTGAGTCATCATTTCCAGGCTGAGTTCCCGCTGTGATATTGCATCACTCCAAGACTGCTTCTTGTACATTCTCAGTTTGAATCAAGCCATTTATGCAGCTTAAACTTTGGAGTCTCTAAACCTCTCGGGTACTGCCACATCTTTTGAGATGCACCTTAAAACCTCTGTGTTTGATCAAGCTTTTGGTTATTTGTAACTTAACACCTATTATTGCACCTCCTTATAGTGCTCTGCCTCCTAGTTTTTAAATCGCTCCCTGGCACCTCCATCAGGCGTTTTATCATGTTACAAATGCTGTATGAATATAAGTTGTTGTGTCTTCCTTCACATCTTGAAGATCGATCTTCCTGCTGGATCACATATTCATGAGGGTTGGCCATCCCTGCTGTGCCTCAACCAGGTCCCTATCCTTCAGCTCGAGAATGCAAACACGAAGGGGGCTATTCGCCTATTGAAGCATCATAGTCAATCCTGATCTTGACTCTTATCTGTTAACCACAACACCCCTAATATCAACATATGAATACACTGTACAGGGGCAATCATTAGCTAGTTCAAGAGACAAACAACTGGTGTGTTTGAATGGTCCCAAGCCAGACAAATCAAGAGAATACATGCATCTTTTCTTTTTGTACAAAATTTAGTCACCCATAAGGGTAAATGAGTAATGTTTTATTTTATTCATTCATGTAATATGGCTGTCACTCAATAGATCATAATTTATTGCCCCAATCCCTAATTGCCCGCAGTGTTAGGTGCAGGGGTAAATTTAGGGGAATGGGTCTGGGTGGGTTGCGCTTCGGCAGGTCGGTGTGGACTTGTTGTGCCGAAGGGCCTGTTTCCACACTGTAAAGTAATCTAATCTAATCTAATCTAACCCTTGAGAAGGTGGAGGTGAGCTGCCTTTTTGAATTGCTGCAGTCCATGTGTTGCAGGTACATCCACAGTACTGTTATAGAGGGAATTCCAGGATTTTGACCCAGCAACACTGAAGGAACTGTGATATATTCCATGTCAGGATGACAAATGACTTGGAGGGGAACTTGCAACTGATGGTTTTCCTATGTATCTGCTGCCCTTGTGCTTCAAGATATCAGTAGTTGTGCTTTTGGAAGGTGATTTATGAATTTCAGTGCCAGCGTGAGGTAGACAGTACATGACAGCAATGTGTTGGATCACCTCAAACAGCACACCCTCTCAGCTGTTTTAGCGTATTGGCCATACGCAACAAGCCCATGCTTGCAAAACTCAGAATATAATGTCTAAACTTAGATGAGATTCCACCATTTGACAGTACTTGTTGAATAATCCTGAGTTCGTTAAGAATTGCACTGACAATCAGTTTAAAATTATTTGTCATCTCTGCATCGAACTGCCCTCTGCAGGCAAAAGCATTATGTTCAGGCACTGAACCTTCTTTGAATGAAACACAAATATGATAGTGAGGACAATAGTTCCCTGGTGCAATCGGCATAGCAAGGTGTTAACCAATCAGTCATGACTTGCCGACCATCGGTGCCATTTTCTTATGTAGTCTAAGTAGTTCCTTTGACGATGGGCGTTTGTCCTCATAAGTGGAAGCTTTGAAAACGTGTTCTCTTTTGAACAAATCCAGTTTTCCTATGTTCAATACCAATGCAAAGATGCTTTCTAGCTTTATATGATCCATTTGCTTCTTCATTTTAAATATCCGCATGAGCTTTCACACTTGAAGGGAATGTCAATCTGGCTGACCTCTTCTTGAAAATAAAGACATTTTCAAGCCCTTGAGAAGATGGGGTAAAAATACATCACTTCGTACAATCTCTGAAACATGTCGGTTTCGTGATGGCAGAAGTTACCTGCTTCAATTTAAATAGATTTAAAGTTTTTAACCTTCTCAACCAAATCAAACAATATCCAATCACACCCATTGATCAATCCTTCCATTAACACACACTGATAAATCCTACAGTTCAACACACTCATCAGTCCCTCCATCCACACACACTGATCAATCACTACATTCACACACTGATCAATCCCTCCATTCACACACACTGATCAATCCCTCCATTCACACGCTGATCAATTCCTCCATTTGTACACACTGATCAATCCCATTCACTCACTGATCAACCCCTCCATTCACGCAATGATCAATCGCTCCATTCATGCAGTGATCAATCCCTCCATTCAAACACACTGATCAATCACTCCATTCACACACTGACCAATCCCTCCATTCACACACTGACCAATCCCTCCATTCACACACTGATCAATCCCTCCATTCATACGCACAGATCAATCCCTCCATTCACACACTGATCAATCCTTCATTTCAAACAATGATCAATATCTCCATGCACACGCTGATCAATCACTGCTTACGCACACAGTTCATCCCTCCATTCGCACACTTATCAATCACTACATTCACTCACTGATCAACCCCTCCATTCACTCATTGATCAATCCATCCTTTCACACGCTGATCAATCACTCCATTCACTCACTGATCAATCACTCCATTCAAACACTGAACGATCCCTCCATTCACTCACTGAACAATCCCTACCTTCACGCACATCGATCAATCATTCCATTCACACACTGATCAATCCCTCCATTCACACACTGATCAATCACTCCACTCACACACTGATCAATCAGTGGTTGGCACTGCTGCCTCACAGCGCGAGGGTCCCAGGTTTGATTCCAGCCTAGAGCCACTATCTGTGTGGAGTTTGCACGTTCTCCCTGTGTCTGCATGTGTTTCCTCTGGGTGCTCCGGTTTGCTCCCACAGTCCAAAGATGTGCAAGTCAGGTGAATTGGCCATGCTAAATTGCCCAAAGTGTAAGGTGCATTAGTCAGCGGGAAATGGGTCTGGGTGGATTACTCGTCACAGGGCCGGTGTGGACTGGTTGGGCAAAGGGCCTGTTTACACACTGTAGGGAATCTAATCTAATTTAATCTAATCCCTCCACTCACACACTAATCAATCCTTTGATTCACACACTGATCACTCCCTACATTCACACACTGATCACTCCCCACGCTCACACTTTGATCAGTCACTCCATTCACACATTAATCAGTCACTCCATTCACACACTGAACAATCCCACCATTCAAACACTGATCAATCCCTACATTCAAACACTAATCTATATCTCCATGCACACGCTGATCAATCACTCCAGTCACACGCACTGATCAATCACTCCATTCATAGAACATAGAAAGGACATAGAACAGTACAGCACAGAACAGGCCCTTCAGCCCACGATGGTGTGCCGACTATTGATCCTCATGTAAACCTAATGTATGAACTCTCAAATTTCTGTGACCACATGCATGTCCAGCAGTCTCTTAAATATCCCCAATGACCTCGCTTCCATAACTGCTGCTGGCAACGCAGTACATGCTCTCTCAACTCTCTGCGTAAAGCACCCGCCTCTGACATCCCCTCTATACTTTCCGCCAAACAGCTTAAAACTATGACTCCTCGTGTTAACAATTTCTGCCCTGAGAAAAAGTTTCTGACTATCAACTCTATCTATGCCTCTTATTATCTTGTACACCTCAATTAGGTCCCCTCTCTTCCTTCTTTTTTCCAATGAAAAAGTCCGAGCTCAGTCAACCTCTCTTCGTAAGATAAGGCCTCCAGTTCAGGCAGCATCCTGGTAAGCCTCCTCTGAACCCTCTCCAAAGCACCCACATCTTTCCTATAATAGGGCGACCAGAACTGGACACAATATTCCAAGTGCGGTCTAACCAAAGTTTTATAAAGCTGCAACAAGATCTCATGGCTCTTAAATTCAATTCCCCTGTTAATGAAAGCCAAAACACCATATGCTTTCTTAACAATCCTGTCCACCCGAGTGGCAATTTTAGGGATCTATGTACCTGCACACCAAGATCCCTCTGTTCCTCCACACTGCCAAGAATCCTATCCTTAATCCTGTACTCAGCTTTCAAGTTTGACCTTCCAAAATGCATCACCTCGCATTTATCCAGGTTGAACTCCATCTGCCTACAACAGCCTTCTATACTGTCAACGACACCTCCAACCTTTGTGTTGTCTGCAAACTTGCTGACCCATCCTTCAATCTTCTCATCCAAGTCATTAATAAAAATTACAAAGAGGATAGGTCCAAGAACAGAGCCCTGTGGAACACCACTCACCACTGACTTCCAGGCAGAATACTTTCCTTCCACTACCACTCGTTGTCTTCCATTGACCAGCCAATTCTGTATCCAGACAGCTAGGTTCCCCTATATCCATTCCTCCTGACCTTCTGAACAAGCCTACCATGGGGAACCTTATCAAATGCCTTACTGAAGTCCATATATACAACATCCAGCACTCGACCCTCATCAACTTGTGTAGTAACATCCTCAAAGAACTCAATAAGATTTGCGAGGCATGACCAGCCCCTCACAAAGCCGTGCTGACTGCCTTTAATCAAACCATGCTATTCCAGATGGTCATAAATCCTATCCCTCAGAATCCTTTCCACCACCTTGCAGATGACAAACGTGAGACTTACTGGTCTGTAATTGCCGGGGATTTCCCTATTTCCTTTTTTGAAGAGAGGAATTACATTTGCCTCCCTCCAGTCCTCAGGTACGACACCGGTGGAGAGCGAGGATGCAAAGATCATCGCAAGCAGCGAAGCAATCACATTTCTCGCTTCCCAAAGCAGCCGAGGACAAATCTGGCCCTGGCAACTTGCCAATCTTAATGTTTGCCAAAATTTTCAACACATCAGCTTCCTCAATCTCTATCCGTTCCAGCATGCTTACCTGCTCCTCAATGGTTTCATTCACTGCAAGGTCCTTTTCTTTAGTAAAGACAGAAGCAAAAAACTCATTTAAGGCTTCCCCTAAGACTCAGACTCTATACACAAGTTCCCTATGCTATCTCTGATCGGCCCTACTCTTTCTTTGATCATTCTTTTATTCCTCACATACGTGTAAAAGCCCTTTGGATGCTCCCTAATCCTTCCTGCCAAGTCTTTTTTGTGTCCCCTCCTGGCTCTCCTCAGACCATTTTTGAGCTCCTTCCTCGCCTGCCTGTAATCCTCTAGAGCTAAGCAAGACCCTTGCTTCCTCCACCTTACGTAAGCTGTCTTCTTTCTTTTGACGAGAAGCTCCTCCGCTCTCATCATCCAAGGTTCCTTTATCTTATCCCTTCTTACCTGTCTCAGAGGAACACATTTGTGCATCACTCGCAACAACTGTTTCTTAAACAGTCTCCACATGTCTATAGTGCCCTTTCCATGGAACAATTGCTCCCAGTCCATGCTTCCCAACGTACGTCTGATAGTATCATAGTTTCCTTTTCCCCAATTAAATATCCTCCCATTGTGCCTGCTTCTCTCCTTCCATAGCTATGTAGAATGTGAGGCAGTTGTGGTCACTATCCCCAAAATGCTCTCCCACCGTAAGATCTGACACCTGCCCCGGCTCATTGCCAAGCATCAAATCCAAAATGGCCTCTCCCCTCGTCGGCCTGTCAACATACTGAGTTAGGAAACCCTCCTGAACACATCTTACAAAAACAGCTCCTTCCAAACCATCTGCT
>NC_057717.1:90327982-90343141 GCF_004010195.1 Chiloscyllium plagiosum | reverse complement strand
TCCCTCCATTCACACACTGATCAATCCCTCCATTCACACACTGATCATTCCCTCCATTCACACACTGATCATTCCCTCCATTCACACACTGATCATTCCCTCCATTCACACACTGATCATTCCCTCCATTCACACACTGATCATTCCCTCCATTCACACACTGATCATTCCCTCCATTCACACACTGATCATTCCCTCCATTCACACACTGATCATTCCCTCCATTCACACACTGATCATTCCCTCCATTCACACACTGATCATTCCCTCCATTCACACACTGATCATTCCCTCCATTCACACACTGATCATTCCCTCCATTCACACACTGATCATTCCCTCCATTCACACACTGATCATTCCCTCCATTCACACACTGATCATTCCCTCCATTCACACACTGATCATTCCCTCCATTCACACACTGATCATTCCCTCCATTCACACACTGATCATTCCCTCCATTCACACACTGATCATTCCCTCCATTCACACACTGATCATTCCCTCCATTCACACACTGATCATTCCCTCCATTCACACACTGATCATTCCCTCCACTCACACACTGATAAATCACTCCAGTCATACACTGATCAATCCCTTCATTCACATACTGATCAATCTCTCCATTCACATATTGATCAATCTCTCCATTCACACACTGATCAATCACTCCATTTATACACACTGATCAATCCGTCCATTCATACACTGATCAATCACTCCTGTCATACACAATGATCAATACCTCCATGCACACACTGATCAATCACTCCATTCATTGATTGATCCCTCACTCCATTCGCACATTGGTCAGTCACTCCATTCACACACTGAACCATCCCACCAATCAAACACTGATCAATCCCTACATTCAAATACTGATCAATGTCTCCATGCACACTCTGATCAATCACTCCATTCACACATTGATCAATCCCTCCATTCACACACTGATCAATCCCTCCATTCACACACTGATCATTCCCTCCATTCACACACTGATCATTCCCTCCATTCACACACTGATCAGTCCCTCCATTCACACATTGATCATTCCCTCCATTCACACACTGATCAGTCCCTCCATTCAAACACTGATCAGTCCTTCCATTCAAACACTGATCAATCACTCCAGTCATACACTGATCAATCAGTGGTTGGCACTGCTGCCTCACAGCGCCAAGGTCCCAGATTCGATTCCAGCCTCAAGTGACTGTCTATGTGACATTTGCACATTCTCCCTGTGTCTGTGTGCGTTTTCTCTGGGTGCTCCGGTTTCCTCCCATGGTCCAAAGATGTGTAAGTCATGTGAATTGGCCATGCGAAATTACCCATAGTGTTAGGTGCATTAGTCAGAGGGAAATGGGTCTGGGTGCGTAACTCGTTGGAGGGTCAGTGTGGACTGGTTGGGCCAAAGGGCTTGTTTCCATACTGTAGGGAATCTAATTTAATCTAATCTCTCCACTCACACACTGATCAATCACTCCATTCACACACTGATCACTCCCTACATTCACACATTGATCAATCACTCCATTCACTCACTGATCCCTCACTCCATTCACACATTGATTAGTCACTCCATTCACACACTGATCAATCCCACCATTCAAACGCTGATCAATCCCGACATTCACACACTGATCAACACTCCATTCACACGCTGATCAATCCTTCCATTCACACTGATCACTCCCTACATTCACACACTGATCACTCCCTACATTCACACATTGATCAATTACTCCATTCACTCACTGATCCCTCACTCCATTCAAACGCCGATCACTCCCTACATTCACACATTGATCAATCACTCCATTCACACACTGATCCCTCACTCCATTCATACACTGATCACTCTCTCCATTCACTCACTGATCCCTCACTCCATTCACACACTGATCAATCCCACCATTCAAACGCTGATCAATCCCTACATTCAAATACTGATCAATATCTCCATGCACACACTGATCAATCCATCCATTCACACACTGAACATTCACTCCATTCACACACTGATCAAACCCTCTATTCACACACTGATCAATTCCTCCATTCAAACACACTGATCAATCCCTCTATTCACACACTGATCAATCACTCCATTCACACACTGATCAATCAGTGGTTGGCACTGCTGCCTCACAGTGCCAGGTTCCCAGGTTCGATTCCAGCCTCGAACGACTGTCTGTGTGAAGTTTGCACATTCTCCCCGTGTCTGTGTGGGTTACCTCTGGGTGCTCTGGTTTCCTCCCACAGTCTAAAGATGTGCAAGTCA
This sequence comes from Chiloscyllium plagiosum, assembly GCF_004010195.1. Classification (NCBI taxonomy): domain Eukaryota; kingdom Metazoa; phylum Chordata; class Chondrichthyes; order Orectolobiformes; family Hemiscylliidae; genus Chiloscyllium; species Chiloscyllium plagiosum. The sequence continues at coordinate 90,340,851 of NC_057717.1, read as the reverse complement.
GGTGAATTGGCCGTGCTAAATTGCCCGTAATGTAAGGTGCATTAGTCATAGGGAAATGGGTCTGGGTGGGTTACTCGTCGGAGGGTCAGTGTGGACTGGTTGGCTGATGGGGCTGTTTCCACACTGTGGGGAATCTAATCTAATTTAATCTAATCCCTCCACTCACACACTGATCACTCCCTCTCTTCACTCACTGATCCCTCACTCCATTCACACATTGATCAGTCACTCCATTCAAACACTGATCAATCCCGACATTCAAACACTGATCAATATCTCCATGCACACGCTGATCAATCACTGCTTTCACACACTGATCAATCCCTCCATTCACTCACTGATCCCTCACTCTATTCACACACTGATCACTCTCTACATTCACACACTGATCACTCCCTCCATTCACACACTGATCACTCCCTACATTCACACACTGATCAATCCCTCCATTCACTCACTGATCCCTCACTCTATTCACACACTGATCCCTCACTCCATTCACACATTGATCAGTCACTCCATTCACACACTGAACAATCCCTACATTCAAACACTGATCAATATATCCATGCGCACGCTGATCGATCACTGCTTTCACACACTGATCAATCCCTCCATTCACTCACTGATCCTTCATTCCATTCACACACTGATCAATCATTCCATTCACACACTGATCAATCACTCCATTCACACACTGATCATTCCCTCCATTCACACACTGTTCCCTCACTCCATTCACACACTGATCACTCTCTACATTCACACACTGATCACTCTCTACATTCACACACTGATCATTCCCTCCATTCACCCACTGATCTCTCACTCCATTCACACACTGATCATTCCCTCCATTCACACACTGATCAATCACTACTTTCACACACTGATCATTCCCTCCATTCACCCACTGATCTCTCACTCCATTCACACATTAATCAGTGACTCCATTCACACACTAAACAATCCCACCATTCAAACGCTGATCAATCCCTACATTCAAATACTGATCAATATCTCCATGCACACACTGATCAATCCCTCCATTCACCCACTAATCAATCCCTCCATTCACCCACTGATCAATCCATCCATTCACACACTGAACATTCAATGCATTCACACATACACTGATCAATCACTCCCTTCACGCAGAGCTCAATCACTCCATTCAGACACTGATCGATAACTCCATTCATACATACTGATCAGTCACTCCATTCACACACCAATCAATCCATCCATTCATTCACTGATCAATCACTCCCTTCACGCAGTGCTCAATCACTGTATCCATACACACTGATCAATCCCTCCATTCACACACTGATCAATCACTCCATTCATATACTGATCAATTCCTCCATTCTCATACTGATCAATCCCTCCATTCACACACTGATCAATCATTCCATATGCACACTGACCAATCCTGCCAATCACACACTGATCAGTCACTCCATTCACAAATTGAACATTCACTCCATTCACTTACTGATCAATCCCTACCTTCACACACAATGATCACTCCCTACATTCACACACTGATCAATCCCTCCATTCACTTACTGATCAATCCCTCCATTCACACACAATGATCACTCCCTACATTCACACACTGATCAATCCCTCCATTCACACACTGAACATTCACTCCATTCACTTACTGAACAATCCCTCCATTCACTCACAATGATCAATCCCTCCATTCACACACTGATCAATCAGTGGTTAGCACTGCTGCCTCACAGCGCCAGGGTCCCAGGTTCGATTCCAGCCTCGAGCGACTGTCTGTATGAAGTTTGCACATTCTCCCTGTCTCTGTGTGGGTTAACTCTGGGTGCTCTGGTTTCCTCCCACAGTCCAAAGATGTGCAAGTCAGGTGAATTGGCCATGCGAAATTGTGCATAGTGTTAGGTGCATTAGTCAGAGGGAAATGGGTCTGGATGGGTTACTCGTCGGAGGGTCAGTGTGGACAGTGTGGACAGGGAATCTAATCTAATCTAATATGATCCCTCCATTCACACACTGATCGATCCCTCCATTCACACACTGATCAATCCCTCCACTCACACACGGATCATTCCCTACATTCACACGCTGATCATTCCCTCCACTCACACACGGATCATTCCCTACATTCACACGCTGATCATTCCCTCCATTCACTCACTGATCCTTCACTCCATTAACACATTGATCAGTCACTCATTCACACACTGATCAATCCCTACATTCAAACACTGATCAATATCTCCAAGCACACGCTGAGCAATCACTGCTTTCATACACTGATCAATCCTTCCATTCACACACTGATCATTCCCTCCATTTGCACACTGGTCAATCTCTCCATTCGCACACTGAACATTCAGTCCATTCATTCACTGATCAATCTCTACCTTCAAACACAATGATCGATCCCTCCATTCACACACTGATCAATCCCTCCATTCACACACTGATCAATCCCTCCATTCGCACACTGATCAATATCTCCAAGCACACACTGATCAATCCCTCCATTCACACACTGATCAATCCCTCCATTCGCACACTGATCAATCCCTCCATTCACACACTGATCAATCCCTCCATTCACACACTGATCGATCCCTCCATTCACACACTGATCAATCCCTCCATTCGCACACTGATCAATCCCTACATTCACACACTGATCAATCCCTCCATTCACACACTGATCAATCCCTCCATTCGCACACTGATCAATCCCTCCATTCATACACTGATCAATCCCTCCATTCACACACTGATCAATCCCTCCATTCACACACTGATCAATCAGTGGTTGGCACTGCGGCCTCACAGCGCTAGGGTCCCAGGTTCGATTCCAACCTCGAGCGACTATCTGTGTCAAGTTTGCACATTCTCCCCGTGTCGGCGTGGGTTTCCTCCAGGAGCTCTGGTTTCTTCCCACAGTCCAAAGATGTGCAAGTCAGGTAAATTGGCCATGCTACATTGCCCATAGTGTAAGGTGCATTAGTCGGAGGGAAATGGGTCTGGGTGGGTAACTCGTCGGAAGGAAATGGGTCTGGGTGGGTAACTCGTCGGAGGGTGTGTACTAGTTGTGCCAAAGGGACTGTTTCTACACTGTAGGGAATCTAATCTAATCCCTCTTTCACACACTGATCAATCACTGCACTCACACTGATCATTAGCTCCATTCACACACGCTGATCAATCACACCATTCACATGCTGATCCATCCCTCCATTCACACACTGATCAATCCCTCCACTCACACACTGATCCATCCCTCCATTCACACACTGATCAAACCCTCCATTCACACACTAATCAATCCCTCCACTCACACACTGATCAATCCCACCATTCGCACACTGATCAATAGCTCTATTCACACGCTGACCAATCACATCATTCACACACTGATCCATCCCTCCATTCACACACTGATCAATCCCTCCATTCACACACTGATAATCCATTCCATGTGCACAATGACCAATCCTGCCAATCACTCACTGGTCAATCACCATATTTGCACACTGATCAATCACTCCATTCGTACACACAGATCAATCATTTCATTCACACACTGATCAATCACTCCATTCACACACAGTCATACACACGGATCATTCCCTCCATTCACTCACTGATCCCTCCCTCCATTCACACACTGATCAATCCCACCATTCAAACTCTGATCGATCCCTCCATTCAAACACTGATCAATATCTCCATGCATCTGCTGATCAATCACTGCTGTCAGACACTGATTAATCACTCCATTCACTCACTGATCACTCCCTACCTTCACACACAATAATCAATCCCTCCATTGACAGACACTCATCCATCCCTCATTTACACACTGATCAATCACTCCTTGCGCACACAGATCAATGCCGCCATTCACTCACTGGTCAATCCCTCCATTTGCACACTGTTCAAACATTCCATTCATCCACACAGATCAATCATTCCATTCACACACAGATCAATCCCTCCAATCACACACTGATCAATCACTCCATTCACACACTGATCAATCACTCCATTCACACACTGATCAATCCCTCCATTCACGCAGTGATCAATCACTCCATTCACGCACACTGATCAATCCATCCATTCAAATACTGATCAATCCCTCCATTTGCACACTGATCAATCCCTCCATTCAGTCACTGATCAATCACTCCATTCAAACACTGATCAACACCTCTATGCACACGCTGTTCAATCACTGCTTTCACACACAGATCATCCCTGCATTCGCACACTGATCAGTCACTCCATTCATACACACAGATCAGTCCCTCTAATAAAACACTGATCAATCACTCCATTCATACACTGATCAATCCCTCCATTCAAATACTGATCACACCCTCCATTCGATCATTGATCAATCCTCAATTCAAACACTGATCAATATCTCCATTCACACACTGATCAATGACTCCACTCACACACTGATCAATCACTCCATTCACACTGATCAATCCCTCCATTCGTACACACAGATCAATCCCTCCATTCAAGCACTGATTGATCCCTCCAATCACTCACTGATCAACCCCTCCATTCTCTCACTGATCAATCACTCCATTCACGCACTGATCAATCCCTCCATTCACATACTGATCAATCCCTCCATTTACACACTGATCAATCCCTCCATTCACGCACTGATCAATCCCTCCATTCACTACCCTGATCAATCACTCCATTCACGCACTGATCAATCCCTCCATTCACATACTGGTCAAACCCTCCATTCACGCACTGATCAATCCCTCCATTCACATACTGGTCAAACCCTCCATTCACACACTGATCAATCACTCCATTCACGCACTGTCAATCCCTCCATTCACTCACTAATCAATCCCTCCATTCACTCACTGATCAATCACTCCATTCACGCACTGATCAATCCCTCCATTCACATACTGATCAACCCCTCCATTCACACACTGATCAATCACTCCATTCATGCACTGATCAATCCCTCCATTCACTCACTGATCAATCACTCCATTCACGCACTGATCAATCACTCCATTCACGCACTGATCAATCCCTCATTCAATTACTGGTCAAACCCTCCATTCACACAATGATCAATCCCTCCATTCAAACACGGATCAATATCTCCATGCACACGCTGATCGATCACTGCTTTCACACACAGATCATCCCTCCATTTACACACTGATCAGTCACTCCATTCATACACACGGATCAGTCCCTCCATTAAAACACTGATCGATCCCTCCAATCACTCACTGATCAATGCCTCCATTCACTCACTGATCAATCACTCCATTCATGCACTGATCAATCCCACCATTCAAATACTGATCATCCCTCCATTCAATCACTGATCAATCCCTCCGTTCAAATACTGATTGATCCCTCCAATCACTCACTGATCAAACCCTCCATTCACACATTGATCAATCCCCCATTCAAACACAGATCAATATCTCCATGCACACGCTGATCAATCACTGCTTTCATACGCAGATCAATCATTCCATTCACACATTGATCAATCACTCCATTTACACACTGGTCAATCACTCCATTCACGCACTGATCAATGACTTCATTCACACACTGATTAGTCATTCCATTCACACACACTGATGAAAACGCCATTCGCACACTGATCAATTCCTCCATTCAAACACTGATCAATCTCTCCATTCACACACTGATGAATTACGCCTTTCACACACTGACCAATCCCTCCATTCACACACTGATCAACACTCCTTTCACACACTGATCAATCCCTCCATTCACAGAATGATCAATCCCTCCATTTATAGACTGATCAGTCATTCCACTCACACACGCTGATCAATTACTCCATTCTGACACTGTTCGATCCGTCCATTCACACACTGTTCATTCCCTCCAATCACTCATTGATCCCTCACTCCATTCATACATTGATTCGTCACTCCATTCAAACACTGATCAATCTCTCCACTCACACAGTGCTCAATTACTCCATTCACACACCGGTCAATCCCACCATTCACACACGGATTAGTCCCTCCATTCACACACTGATCAATCACTCCATTCACACTGATCAATGACTCCATTCACTCACTGATCAATCTCTATCTTCACACATAATGATTAATCCCACCATTCACACTCTAATCAATTCCTGCATTGACAATCACTAATCAATCACTCCATTCGTACAAACAGATCAATCATTCCATTCACATACTGATCAATTCCTTCATTCACACACTGATCAATCACTCCATTCACACACTGATCAATCACTCCACTCAAATACTGATCAATCACTCCATTCTCACACTGATCAATCCCTCCATTCACTCACTGATCAATCCCTCCATTCACTCACTGATCAATCCCTCCATTCACTCACTGATCAGACCTCCATTCTCACACTGATCAATCATCCATTCACACACAATGATCTATCCCTGCATTTACACACTGATCAATCACTCCATTCACACACATTGATCAATCCCTGCAGTCATTCCAGTCTCACACTCTTGATGAGTCACTCCATTCCATAAATTTTAGATTACTCATGGACAAAGCTGAGCGTGGCCCTAAAGGAAGAGTGCCAAATTTGGGAGAACCTGGCGAATGTAGATTGGGACCAGCTGTTTGAACGTAAATCCACATTCAATATGGGGGGGCTTTTAAAGAGAGGTTGGTTAGAATTCAGGAGAGATATGTTCTTGTGAAAATGAGGGATCGAAATGGCAAGATGAGGGAACCATGGATCACCATGAAATTGTGACAGCTAAGAGGAAAAAGGCTTTGCACATAAGGAATAGGCAATTGAGGATAGACAAAGGTTTGGAAGAATATCCAGAACGTAGGATCAATCTGAAACGAGGAATTAAGAGGGCTAAAAGGCGTCATGAGATCTCTTTAGAAACAAAATTAAGGAAAATCCCAAAGCCTTTTTTTACATATATAAGGAGCTAGAGGGAAACTGGAGAAAGGGTTGGCCTACTCAAGGACAAAGGAGGAATGATATGCGTAGAGTCAGAGAAAATGGGTGAGATTCTGAACGAGTACTTAGCATCGGTATTCACCAAGGAGAGAGACAAGGCGGATGTTGAGGTTAGGGTTAGATCTTTGAGTATAGCACTTTGGTTCAGCCACATTTGGGATACTGCTACAGTTCTTATCGCCACATTACCAAAAGGATGTGGATGCTCTGGACATCTAGGATGTTGCCTGGTATGGAGGGTGCTAGTTATGAAGAGAGGTTGAATAGATTAGATTTATTTTCATTAGAAAGAAGGAGGTTGAAGGGGAAACCTGATTGAGGTCTACAACATCATGAGAGGTATAGACAGGGTGAATCGCAAGAAGCTTTTTTTTCCACAGTGAGGAACTCAATTACTAGAGGTCAGCAGTTCAAAGTGAGAGGCGAAACATTTAGGGGAGATATGCATGGGAAGTTCTTACATAGAGGGTGATGGGGGCCTGGAAGACATTACCGGTAGAGGTGGGAACGATAGTGTCATTAAGATGTATCTAGACACATCCATGAATGGGTAGGGAGCAAAGGGTTACAGACCTTTAGAAAATAGGCTGCAAGTTTAGTTAGGTGATCTGGATCGGCGCAGGCTTGGAGGGCTGAAGGGCCTGATCCAATGCTGTAATGTTCATTGTTCACACACTGATCAATCACTCTAATAACACACTGATCAATCCCTCTATTCACATACTGATCAATCTCTCCATTCACTCACTTATCAATCACTCCATTCAGAGGTCATGTTGCGGATGTACAGGATGTTAGTCCATCTTTGGAATATTGCGTGCAATTCTGGACTCTTTCCTTTTGGAAGGATGTTGCAAAACGTGAAAGGGTTCAGAAAAGATATGCAAGGGAAGTTCTTACACAGAGGGTGATGGGGGCCTGGAAGACATTACCGGTAGAGGTGGGAATGATAGTGTCATTAAGATGTATCTAGACACATACATGAATGGGTAGGGAGCAAAGGGTCACAGACCTTTAGAAAATAGGCTGCAAGTTTAGTTAGATGATCTGGATCGGCGCAGGCTTGGAGGGCTGAAGGGCCTGTTCCAATGCTGTCATGTTCTTTATTCACATACTGATCAATCCCTCTATTCACACACTGATCAATGTCTCCATTCATACACTGATCAATCACTCCATTCACTCACTTATCAATCACTCCATTCAGAGGTCATGTTGCGGATGTACAGGATGTTAGTCCATCTTTGGAATATTGCGTGCAATTCTGAACTCTTTCCTTTTGGAAGGATGTTGCGAAACTTGAAAGGGTTCAGAAATGATTTACAAGGATGTTGCCAGGCTTGGCGGGTTTGAGCTATAGAGAGAGAGGTTTTCCCTGATGTGTCAGAGGCTGAGGGGTGAACTTATAGAGGTTTATAAAATCATGAAGGGCATGGATGGGGTAAACAGACAAGGTCTTTTCCCTGGGTTTGCAGAATCCAAAACTAGAGGGCATAGGTTTAGGGTGACAGGGGAAAGATATAAAAGGGACCTAAGGGGCAACCTTTTCACACAGACGGTGGTGCGTGCATGGAATGAGCTGTCAGAGGAAGTGGTGGAGGCCAGTACAATTGCAGCATTTAAAAGGCATCTGGATGGGCATATGAATAGGAAGGGTTTGGAGGGATATGGGCCAGGTGCTGATAGTGGGACTGGATTAGGTTGGGTATCTGGTCAGCATGGACAGAAGGGTCAGCTTCCATGCTGTAAATTTGTATGACTCTATGCACTGATCAATCCTTCCACTCACACACTGATTAATCACTCCATTCATACACAGATCAATCCCTCTATTCGTACACTGATCAATTCCTTCAGTCGCACACTGATCAATCCCTTCATTCAGACACTGGTCTGTCCCTCCATTCACACACTGATCAATCACTCCATTCGCAGACTGATCAATCACTCCATTCACTCATTGATCAATCACTCCATTCACAACAATGATCAATCACTCCATTCACACACACTGATCAATCCCTCCACTCACACACTGATCAATCCCTCCATTCACACACTGATCAATCACTACTTTCACACACAATGATCAATCACTCCATACACACACTGATCAATCAGTTCATATGCTGATCAATCATTCCATTCACACATGGATGATAACTGCATTCTTACACTGGTCCATCATTACATTCCTGCGTGGATTAATCATGCTATTCACACACTGTTAGACATTCCATTCACACACTGATTAGTCATACCATTCCCTCATTAATCAACCACCCCATTCACATCTTGATCACTTACTCAATTTACACACACTGATCAATAATTCCATTCACAGAATTATCAATCTGTCTATTCCCTCACAAATCAATCATCCCATTCACCCACTGATCAATAACTTCATTCACACATGTTGATCAATGACTCCATTCACACAGTGATTCATCACGTGTAAATCCGACCCAGGATTCCAACAGGGTTCGGATCCTTGAGACCAGAGACATGAAAGTGGTTATTTGTCTTGAATTCTCTTTTTAAAATTCTTTTTATCTATATTATCGTGGAAGCACTGTTATTCTGAACCTCTTTTTTTTGTGAGAATATCCTTTCCTGTCGTGTGCACTCAATATAAATACATTGGAAAGGGTGCACCATCTTTCACAACTAAGCACCATTCACAAAATAAAATTTTAAAAATAACATTTCCTTCTCTGCTGCTACTGCATGCCATCGCAATTTCTCTATTTTTCTAATTTATTGCATGACTTTGACTTTTGGAGATCTGTAATGCTGGACTTTTTATTCCTTTGTTTTAAAAAAACATTCCTAAGAGTACAGTGTAAAGAAGCCATGCGGTTTGTTAGCTTTTATTAGTAGAGGGATTGAGTTTTGGAGCCGTGAGTCATGCTACAGCTGTACAAAACTCTGGTGCAACCACATTTGGAGTATTGCATGCAGTTCTGGTCACCGCATTATAGGAAGGATGTAGAAGCTTCGGAAAGGGTTCAGAGGAGATTTACTAGGATATTGCTTGGTATGGAAGGAAGGTCTTACAAGGAAAGGCTTAGGGACTTGAGGCTGATTTTGTTGGAGAGAAGAAGGTTAAGAGGTGACTTAATTGAGATATTTAGGATAATCAGAGGGTTAGATAGGGTGGACAGTGAGAGCCTTTTTCCTCAGATGGTGATGGCTAGCACAAGGGGACATAGCTTTAAATTGAGGGTGATAGATCTAGGACAGATGTCAGAGGTAGTTTCTTTACTCAGAGTAGTAGGAGCGTGGAATGCCCTGCCTGCAACAGTAGTAGACTTGCCAAATTTAAGCGCATTTAAATGGTCATTGGATAGACATATGGATGAAAATGGAATAATGTACGTTAGATGGGCTTCAGATAGATTTCACAGGTCAGCACAACATCGAGGACCGAAAGGCTTGTACTGCATTGTAATGTTCTATGTTCTAATATGTCTATACCTAGGATGATTCTGTAAGTGGCAACCTCTAAACTTTTGTCCTCGTGGATACATGTGACAATCAAGTTAATTCAATTCAATCACTCCTCTTACACACGGATCAATAACTGATTGTCATGTAGTTTGCTCTTTAATTACTTTATTTGCTGATTGTTTTGCTGCATGATGAGTGGATGAACAATGGCTTCTTACACACTTCACCTGGTAAATGTTAAAGATGCCAGCAGAGCTGCTGAGATACCATTGACCTGTAAATAGTACCCAGTGATAAAGAGGCAGCTTACTTAGACTATGATACTTCTAAAAATTCAGTTTTATTTCCAGAGATAAAAATCAAAAACAGTAGGTATGTTTCAATATATAGAGTCTACATTCGACTGCACTCAGAAGATTGTGATAAGGCAAAATTTCCACCCTACCAGGAATTGGAGCAGCACCAGAGAATGTGCTGAGGAGAGTTACAGTGACTGTGCTCGAAATGAAATCATGTGGTAGCCTGGATGGCCTTTACGAAAATGAAAAAGTTAAGGCTGACCCATTAAGTGCTGCATGTCTTTAACATTTAGACTGGGTGTGGGAGTGAGATGTTTCCACTTTAGGACATTTGAAATTAGTGACTAGAAAAAAATTCAACCATTCAATTCAGTCGGGAATTCAGGAGGTGAAGGTTCACTCAGACGGTGGCGTGCACTTGGAAGACGCAAGTAACATTGACTTCATGGAATCATAGAATTCCTACAGTGTGGGAACAAGCCCTTCAGCCCAACAAGTCCACACCGATCCTCTGAAGAGCAACCCGTTAACTGTGACAATGGAGGAGGCCAAAGATTGCCACAGTTAATTAAACTGCAAATTGGAGGAACACCTCATCTTGCACCTGGGCAACGTACAGCCTGGAGGAGTCAACATTGACTTTGTTTGACTTGAGTTTGCCAATTTCAAATAACCTCTCTTCCCATCCCCTGACTCCCTTTCCAGCCCCTCCTCCTCCCTTCCATTCCACGTACTGACCCTTCTTCCCAGCCACTAACCGGATTCATTCCTTTCATCGACCAACCAGGCCGTACCCTCTACCTGTGTTCACCTATCACTAGCTCACTACTCTGCCCATTCCCCATCCAAAATCTCTTCCACCTCCCCCCCCCACTTTTATCTGTGGCTCCCCTCACCCTCACCCCCAATCCTGAAGAAGGGTAACACCCGAAACGTTGACTTCTCCATCTTTTTTTCCTGCCTGGCTTGCTGTGTTCTTCCAACCTCCTACTTGTCTATCCTGCATTCTGTGTCATCATTATTTGAGATCTGACTAACTACAATGGTATCATCAGCCAAGTTGTAAATGAGTTAGAATTTGGCCACATAGTCATGAGTGTATAAGGAGCATAGTAAGGGGCTGAGCATGCAGCCTTGCAGGGCACTGGTGTTCAGAGTTATTATGGAGGAGGTGTTGTCACTTATCCTTACTGTATGTGGTCTGCTGGTTAGGAAGTCAAGGTTTCAGTTGCGGGGGGAGCACAGTCCTAGTTTTGAGATGAGCTTTGTTAAATGTTTGGTGTTTAGGCAAAGCTAAAGTCAATAACACAGAGTCTGATGTAGGTGTTTTTGTTATTCAGATGTTCCAGTGATGTGTAGGGCCAGGGTAATGGCATCTGCCATGGACCTATTTTGATAGTATGCAAATTGTCGCAGATCAAGGCAATCTGGGAGGCTGGAGGTTATGTGCACCATTAGTGTCCTCTAGAAGCACTTCATAATGATCTATGTCAAAGCCAACAAGCGGCAGTCATTGAGACACTTTGCCTGGTTTTGTTTTAGGCACTGGGATGACAGTGAGCTTCTTGAAGCAGGTGGGAACCTTACATTTTAGGAAGGAGAGGTTAAAGATGTCTGCAAATACTCCCGCCAGCTGGTCTGTGCAGCATCCTAGTGCCAGGAACTCCATCTGGGCCAGTCACTTTCATAGAGTCATAGGGATGTATAGCGTGGAAATAGACCCTTCGGTCCAACTCGTCCAGATATCCCAACCCAATTTAGTCCCAACTGCCAGCACCCAGCCCATATCCCTCCAAACCCTTCCTATTCATATAACCATCCAAATGCCTCTTAAATGTTGCAATTGTACCAGCCTCTACCACTTCCTCTGAAAGCTCATTCCATACACCTACCACCCTCTGTGTGAAAAATTGCCCCGTAGGTCTCTTTTATATCTTTCCCTTCTCACCCTAAACCTATGCCCTCTAGTTCTGGACTCCCTCACCCCAGGGAAAAGACTTTGCCTATTTACCCTATCCATGCCCCTCATAATTCTGTAAACCTCTATAAGGTCATCCCTCAGCCTCCAACGCTCCAGGGAAAACAGCCCCAGC
>NC_057717.1:90326122-90327893 GCF_004010195.1 Chiloscyllium plagiosum | reverse complement strand
CGATGGAGGAGTCCAACGACCTGCATATCCTTGGTGGAGTGGGAGGGGGAATTGAAATGTTGAGCCACAGGGTGGTTGGGTTGGTTGGTCCGGGTGTCCCAGAGGTGTTCTCTGAACCGCTCCGCAAGTAGGCGGCCTGTCTCCCCAATATAGAGGAGGCCACATCGGGTGCAGAGGATGCAATATACATTAAGATTAGCTTTCCCAAAATGCAGCACCTCACATTTATCTGAATTCAACTCCAGCTGCCACTTCTTAGCCCGTTCACCCATATGGTCAAGATCCTGTTGTAATCTGAGATAACCTTCTTCGCTGTCCACTACACCTCCAATTTTGGTGTCATCTGCAAACTTATTAACTGTACCTCTTATGCTCGCATCCAAATCATTTATATAAATGACAAAAAGTAGAGGACCCAGCACCGATCCTTGTGACACTCCACTGGTCACAGGCCTCCAGTCTAAAAAACAACCCTCCACTACCATCCTCTGTCTTCTACCTTTGAGCCAGTTCTGTATCCAAATGGCTAGTTCTCCCTGTATTCCATGAGATCTAACCTTGCTAATCAGTCTCCCATGGGGAACCTTGTCAAACTCCTTACTGAAGTCCATAGAGATCTCATCTACCGCTCAGCCCTCATCAATCTTCTTTGTTACTTCCTCATAAAACTCAATCAAGTTTGTGAGACATGATTTCCCATGCACAAAGCCATGTTGACTATCCCTAATCAGTCCTTGCCTTTCCAAATACATGTACATCCTGTCTCTCAGGATTCCCTCCAACAATTTGCCCACCACCGAGGTCAGGCTCACTGGTCTATAGTTCCCTGGCTTGTCCTTACCCACCCTTCTTAAGCAGTGGCACCATGTTAGCCAACCTCCAGTCTTCCGGCACCTCACCTGTGACTGTCGATGATACAAATATCTCAGCAAGAAACCCAGCAATCACTTCTCTAGCTTCCCACAGAGTTCTAGGGTACACCTGATCAGTCCTGGGGATTTATCTACCTTTAGCCGTTTCAAGACATCCAGCACTTCCTCCTCTGTAATATGGACATTTTGCAAGATGTCACCATCTATTTCCCCACAGTCTATATCTTCCATATCCTTTTCCACAGTAAATACTGATGCAAAGTTTAGAGTGTAGGTTTGCTCGCTGAGCTGTAGGTTTGATATCCAGACGTTTCATTACCTGGCTAGGTAACATCATCAGTGGCAACCTCCAAGTGAAGCGAAGCTGTTGTCTCCTGCTTTCTATTTATATCTTTGCAAAGTACTCATTTAGTATCTCCCCCATTTTTCTGCGGCTCCACACAAAGGCCGCCTTGCTGATCTTTGAGGGGCCCTATTCTCTCCCTAGTTACCCTTTTGTCCTTCATGTATTTGTAAAAACTCTTTGGATTCTCCTTAATTCTATTTGCCAAAGCTATCTCATGTCCCCCTTTTGCCCTCCTGATTTCCCTCTTAAGTATACTCCTACTGCCTTTATACTCTTCCAAGGATTCACTCGATCTATCCTGTCTATACCTGACATATACTTCCTTCTTTTTCTGAACCAACCCCTCAATTTCTTTAGTCATCCAGCATTCCCTATACCTACCTTTCCTTTCACCCTGACAGAAATATACTTTTTCTGGATTCTCATTATCTCATTTCTGAAGGCTTCTCATTTTCCAGCTGTCCCTTTACCTGCGAACATCTGCCCCCAATCAGCTTTCGAAAGTTCTTGCCTAATACCGTCAAAATTGGCCTTTCTCCAATTTAGAACTTCA
>NC_057717.1:90319342-90325781 GCF_004010195.1 Chiloscyllium plagiosum | reverse complement strand
ATCATCCCTTTCTTATTTCTCAGTTCCACCCAAATAACTTCCCTGAATGTATTTCCGGGAAATAGTGCTATCCCTTATCAAAAATGCTGCTCCCCCTCCTCTCTTGCCTCCCTTTCTATCCTTCCTGTAGCATTTGCATCCTGGAACATTAAGCTGCCTGTCCTGCCCATCCCTGAGCCATGTTTCTGTAATTGCTATGATATCCCAGTCCCATGTTCCTAACCATGCCCTGAGTTTATCTGCCTTCCCTGTTAGGCCCCTTGCATTGAAATAAATGCAGTTTAGTTTATTAGTCCTACCTTGTCCCTGCCTGCCCTGACTGACTGTTGGACTTGCTTCTGTTCTCAACTGTACCAGTCTCAGATTGATCTCTTTCCTCACTATCTCCCTGTGCCCTACCACACTCCCTCCCCCCGCAACCTTACTAGTTTAAATCATCCCGAGCAGCTCTCGCAGATTTCCCTGCCAATATATTAGTCCCCTTCCAATTTAGGTGCAATCCATCCTTCTTGTACAGGTCACTTCTACCCCAAAAGAGATTCCAAAGATCCAAAAATGTGAATCCTCCTCCCATACACCAGCTCCTCAGCCATGCATTCATCTGCTCTGTCCTCCTATTCCTGCCCTCACTAGCTTGTAGCACTGGGAGTAATCCAAATATTACTACCCTTGAGGACCTCCTTTTTAAATTTCTGCCTAACTCTCTCTAATCTCCCTTCAGAATCTCAACCTTTTCCCTTTCTATATCGTTGGTTCCAATGTGGACAATGACCTCTTGCTGGCCTCTCTCCCCAGTGAGAACATTCCATGGGTTCACCCTCAGGAAGGCCAATCTGAGATCTGTAGCGGCAACTGTGGGTCCAAGTACTGTTGTTGGGGCAGGTGACATCATTTCACTGAGCTGTTCAAAATGAGCATAGAATGCATTGAGCTCACTGGGGAGGGATGCATTGTTGTAAGTGCTTTGCGGCCCTGTGGGACTCGAACCCAGGTATACCTAGTTCAGAATCAGAGACCCTATCACTGTGCCCACGAGCACCTCAAAATGAGTTCAAAGTTAATGGCAGTATCCATTTCAGCTGAATACATTGAACTGCTATGTCGCAACATCGCAATGCCATTTCTGGTTTTGTGTGCTGTGCACATTAGTAGGGGAATGCATCAATCTGTGCATATATGTGTTCATGTGTTGCACATATTGGGATGTGGGAATAGCCAAGGACAATATGTGATTGATTCATAACTGCAATGAGCCGTTTGTGCTTTTGTCAAACATGCAGACAGGCACATGTGTACACATACACACACACATGCATATACATGCATACTTACATTCAAACAAAATGACAGACACGTGACAAGTACACATGCAAGCTCCTTCAAACACAGACACAAATAGACACAATCCCTTGAGCAAGTTCATGCAAGCATGACTACACAAGAAAATACGTGTGCAGGCATATGAAAAGGACAGGTACACCCATGTGAAATCACAAAAGCAGGACCCTCATGCTCATGCAGTCATGTTGCATGGCTTTTTCCAGCCAATCTTACTCAAAGACATTAATGTCACAAGTGACTGCAACAAATCCAGAGAGGTTTCTGCAGTAGCAAGTCGATTAGATTGAATGTCAGGGAGATGCCACCATGCATCCAGGCCCTTTGGGACTCCAGGTAAGAAAGCAGTCATGTCTGGGTCACTGCATCTGAGAAAACTGGGGCCTAGCCAAACTCCCAGTGGGAGTATGTTGTTTGGCTAAGCTTTTCAAGGCATAACTCAACCCTGAATGATTGGAAATAGTCTTTAGGTTCATTTCTTATTGCAATTTGCTACTGCTGCCTGGCCTCAAGGGACTGAAAGAACAACGAAAACAACAGAATTGATTTTTTTATTTCTGCCAATATCTTCACTTCCTTTAATAAATGCCACTGAGCCTCACAACCCTTCTCAGAGTGGAAACTTGATATTTGAATCATTTTCCTTCTCTCACCATTATATCAGCTCTGTTGAGCACAGATTGAGGGCAGTGTGAACCACGACCTGAGGCAGATGTGGGGATCGCAAAGCATTACAGTGATTAAGGAGTTCGGGGATCGCAGCAGTTTGATAGAGGAATAGGGATCATGGCCAATCAATGAGAGATTAGGGATTACAGCAGAGGGCTATGCAATTCAGGAACAGTGCAATTGCCAAGATGATTCAGGAACAATGCAGTGTGCTCAGGGATTGGGGAAGCCAGCAGTGAGCTATGGGATTGGGCATCACAGCAGTGGGCCACGGGATTGGGGAAGGGAGCACTGGGCCACGGGATTGGGGAACCCAGCAGTGGGCCACAGGATTGGGGAAGGGAGCAGTGGGCCACGGGATTGGAGAAGGGAGCAGTGGTCCATGGGATTGGGGAACCCAGCAGTGGGCCACAGGATTGGGGAAGGGAGCAGTGGGCCACGGAATTGGAGAAGGGAGCAGTGGGCCATGGGATTGGGGAACCCAGCAGTGGGCCACAGGATTGGGGAAGGGAGCAGTGCGCCGTGGGATTGGAGAAGGGAGCAGTGGGCCATGGGATTGGGGAACCCAGCAGTGGGCCACAGGATTGGAGAAGAGAGCAGTGGACTAGGGGATTGGGGAACACAGCAGTGTTCTAAGGGATTGGGGATCACAGCAGTGGGCCACGGGATTGGAGAAGGGAGCAGTGGGCCATGGGATTGGGGAACCCAGCAGTGGGCCACAGGATTGGAGAAGAGAGCAGTGGACTAGGGGATTGGGGAACACAGCAGTGGGCCACGGGATTGGAGAAGAGAGCAGTGGGCTCGGGGATTGGGATCACAGCAGTGTGCTAAGGGATTGGGGAACAGAGCAGTAGGCTAGGGGACCCAGCAGTGGGCCACAGGATTGGAGAAGAGAGCAGTGGATTAGGGGATTGGAGAAGGGAGCAGTGGGCCATGGGATTGGGGAACCCAGCAGTGGGCCACAGGATTGGAGAAGAGAGCAGTGGACTAGGGGATTGGGGATTCCAGCAGTGGGCTAGGGGATTGGGGAACACAGCAGTGGGCCACAGGATTGGAGAAGAGAGCAGTGGACTAGGGGATTGGGGATTCCAGCAGTGGGCTAGGGGATTGGGGAACACAGCAGTGGGCCACGGGATTGGAGAAGGGAGCAGTGGGCCATGGGATTGGGGAACCCAGCAGTGGGCCACGGGATTGAGAAGAGAGCAGTGGACTAGGAGATTGGGGATTCTAGCAGTGGGCTAGGGAATTGTGGAACACAGCAGTGCGCTAAGGGATTGGGGAAGAGAGCAGTGGGCTAGGGGATGGGGATCACAGCAGTTGGCTCAGGGATTGGAGAACACAGCAGTGGGCTAGAGGATTGGGGAAGAGAGCATGGGCTAGAGAATTGGGGAGCAGACCAGTGGGCTAGGGGATTGGGGATTCCAGCAGTGGGCTAGGGGATTGTGGAGCAGACCAGTTGGCTAGGTGATTGGGAAACACAGCAGTGGGCTATGGGATTGGGGAAGAGAGCAGTGGGCTCGGGGATTGGGATCACAGCAGTGTGCTAAGGGATTGGGGAACAGAGCAGTAGGCTAGGGGATTGGGGATCACAGCAGTTGGCTAGGTGATTGGGGAACAGAGCAGTACACTATGGAATTGAGGAAAAGAGTAGTGGGCCACAGGATTGGGGATCACAGCAGTGGGCCACGGGATTGGAAAAGAGAGCAGTGGGCTAGAGAATTGGGGAGCAGACCATTGGGCGAGGGGATTAGGGAGTAGAGCAGTGGGCGAAGGGATTGGGAATCACGGCAGTGGGATAGGGTAGTGGGGAACACAGCTGTGCGCTAGGGGATTTGGGATGACACCAGTAGGCCAGGGGATTGACCAACATAGCAGGGGCTACAGGACTGGAGATCACAGCAGTGAGCTAACACTGTGGGGAACACAACAGTGGGCTCAGATATTGGGTAACAAAGAAGTTGGTAACAGGTTTGGGGAACAATGCTGTGGGCTACAGGATTAGGCAACAGAGCAGTGGTTTATGGAAATGGGGAACAGAGCAGTTGGCTAGAGGACTGGGGATCACAGCATTGGGCTATGGCATTGCAGAATGCAGTAGTGGGCTATGGGATTGGGCAACAGAACAGTGGGCCTTGAAATTGGGAAATACAGCAGTGGACCACAGGATTGGGAAACAGAGCAGTGCGGTAGGGGATTGGGGAACATAGCACAGGGCTAAGGAATTGAGGAACACAGCAGTAAGCTTTGGATTGGGGAACAGAGCAGTGAGCTAGAGCATTGGGGAACACAACAGTGGGTTAGGGGATTGATGAACAGAGCAGTGTGCCATGGGATTGAGCTACAGAGTAGTGGGCTATGGGATTGCAGAAAGCAATGATGAGCTATGCGATTGGGCAACAGAACAGTGAGCCTCAGAATTGAGGCACAGAACAGTGAGCCACGGGATTGGGCAACAGAACATAGAGCTAGGGGATTGAGGAACAGAATAGTGCACTAGAGGATTGGGGAACACAGCAGTGGGCTATGGAGTTGTAAAACACAGCAGTGGGCTACGGAATTGGGAAACTGAGCAGTGGCTTGGGGGATTGTGGAACAGAACAGTGGGGTTAGGGAATTGTGGAACGGAACAGTGGGCCATGGGATTGGGCAACAGAACATAGAGCTAGGGGATTGAGGAACAGAATAGTGCACTAGAGGATTGGGGAACACAGCAGTGGGCTATGGAGTTGCAAAACACAGCAGTGGGCTACGGAATTGGGAAACTGAGCAGTGGCTTGGGGGATTGTGGAACAGAACAGTGGAGTTAGGGAATTGTGGAACGGAACAGTGGGCCATGGGACAAGGAAA
This sequence comes from Chiloscyllium plagiosum, assembly GCF_004010195.1. Lineage (NCBI taxonomy): Eukaryota > Metazoa > Chordata > Chondrichthyes > Orectolobiformes > Hemiscylliidae > Chiloscyllium > Chiloscyllium plagiosum. Next base: position 90,320,927 of record NC_057717.1, on the reverse strand, counting down.
CATAGCAGTGGGCTTGGGGATTTGGGAACAGTGCAATGGGGTAAGGAATTGGGGAACAGAACAGAGCGCAATCGGATTGGGGAGAGAGCAAGGGTGGCGGAATTGGGGAACAGAGTAGTGGGTTAGGGAATTGGGCACAGAACAGTGTGCCATGTGATTGGGGGAACACAGCAGTGGGCTACGGGATTGAGGAACAGAGCAGTGCGACAGGGTATTATTATAAATTGGTCCAGGAGATTTGGCAACAAGTGGTCTACATGACTTGGGGACATAGTACGAGGTTGGGGACTTGGGAACACAGCAGTGGTTTAGGGGATTGAGGAACACAGCAGTGGGGTAGGAGATTTGGTGAACACAGCAATGGGCTACCGGTTTGGGGAACAGAGTGGTAGGCTACCGGTTTGGGGAACATGAAATGGGCTAAGGAATTGGAGATCACAGCAGTGGGCTAAGAGATGGGGAACAGAGCAGTAAGCTAGGGGATTGGGGAACAGAGCAGTAGGCTAGGGGATTGGGGAAATGAGCAGTAGGCTAGGGGATTGGGGAAATGAGCAGTAGGCTAGGGGATTGGAGAACACAGCAGTAGACTCGGAGATTGAGGAAATGAGCAATAGGATAAGGGATTGGGAAACAGAGCGTTGGGTACATGATTTGGGGGCAGAGTATCAGGTTGGGGATTCAGGAATACAGCTGTAGATTAGGGGATTGGGCAAGATGGCAGTGGAGCAGGGGATTTGGGGAACAGAGCAGTGGTCACAGGATTGGGAAACAGAACACTGGGCTAGAGGATTGGGGATCACAGCAGTGGGCTATGAAATTGTGGAATGCAGTAATGGTCTATGGGATTGAGCAACAGAACAGTGCACATCAAAATTGGGGAATACAGCAGTGGGCCACAGGATTGGGCTAGGGAAAAGGGGAACAGAGCACATGACTAAGGAATTAGGTAACACTGTAGTGGGTGCAGGATTGGGGAACAGACCAATGGGCTAAGGAATTGGGGACACAGCAGTGGGCCATGGAATTGGGGAACAGAGCAGTGGGCTAGGGGATTGAGGAACAGACCAATGGGCTAAGGAATTGGGGACACAGCAGTGGGCCATGGAATTGGGGAACAGAGCAGTGGGCCATGGAATTGGGGAACAGAGCAGTGGGCCATGGAATTGGGGAACAGAGCAGTGGGCCATGGAATTGGGGAACAGAGCAGTGGGCCATGGAATTGGGGAACAGAGCAGTGGGCCATGGAATTGGGGAACAGAGCAGTGGGCCATGGAATTGGGGAACAGAGCAGTGGGCCATGGAATTGGGGAACAGAGCAGTGGGCCATGGAATTGGGGAACAGAGCAGTGGGCCATGGGATTGGGAACAGAGCAGTGGGCTATGGAATTGGGAAACAGAGTAGTGGGCCATGGAATTGGGAACACAGCAGTGGGCTAGGGGATTGGGAAACAGAGCAGTAGGCTAGGGGATTGGGGAAATGAGCAATAGGATAAGGAATTGGGGAACAGAGCGCTGGGCTACATGATTTGGGGACAGAGTATCAGGATGTGGATTCAGGAATACAGCTGTAGATTAGAGGATTGGG
>NC_057717.1:90283962-90316965 GCF_004010195.1 Chiloscyllium plagiosum | reverse complement strand
GATTGGGAAACAGAGCAGCGGGCTATGGGATTGGGGAATAGAGCAGTGGGCCATAGGATTGGGGAGCAGAGCAGTGCACTAGGGGATTGGGGAACACAGCAGTGTGCTGGGGAATGGGAATCAGAGCAGTGGGCAAGGGCATTGGGGAACAGTGTAGTGGGCTTGGGCATTAGGAACACTGTGGTTGGCTACGGAATTGGGGAATGCAGCATTGGGCCACAGGATTGGTGAACACAGCAGTCAGCCGCAGGGTTGGGAAACAGAGCAGTGGACCATGGGATTGGGGATCACAGCGGTGGGCTATCGGATTGGGGATCACAGCAGTGGGCTAGGGGATTGGGGATCTCAGCAGTAGGCTATAAGACTGAAGATCACAGCCGTGGGCCAGGAGATTGAGGATCACAGCAACAGTCACCATGCTTTCTGGAACTTTCAGTCTAAGCTGTCGAGTTCTCTGTTAAAGCCTCTGTATCCACTTCCCTCCTTTAACACACCTCTTGAACCAATCTGTTTGACCACACTTTCTGCTGCCTCCCCTAATTAGTGGCTCGGTGTCACATTTGATTTTGTAATGCCCCTGTGAAGCACCTTGGGCTGGTTTAATTCTGTTAAAGGTGCTTTATAAATACAGGTTGGTGTAGAGCACCATACTTTAGTTATAGAAGGATAGTGTACTGTACTGAGCAGTGCTGGACTGCAGTGAACTGTGTATTATTGTGATTACATTGAATAGAGTAATAAGATTACAGTGAAAACATAATGTGACAGTTTTGCAGACTGAATTTTGAGCTTTTTCTGTGCATTAACCATGAATCTCCTGCTGGTCTATTTTTCAAGTGGTCTGACACCTCTCTGAGCAACGTGGTTATTGCTGGCACGCGGGTTTTTAGAGGTAATTACCCAATCGTTCTAAAGGTCGGCTTTCACAGTGACTGCTCAGATGGATGTATCAGCAACACATTTTTCTGTTCACGACCCCTCCCATCTGCCGTGGGTGTCGGCAAACTGTTGGTCATAACTAATTAAACCTGTGAGGGTAATAATATCAGAAGATCATAAATCAGATGAGATCTGAGATTACAAGATTACAGTGCCCACCCCTTACCCTCATTGCCAACCTTATATTAGGATCCCACTCTGATCTAAACTCCCATTATATCGTGACATTCAGATCCCACTCTGAGTCTCATGCTCAATCTAAATCCTTAAGATCGCTGAATTATTCAGATCTGATAAAGTTGTTGATCTTTGAAGCTTGCCGTTTGTGACATTATTGTAACAGGAAGAGCATAATTAAACATGGCATAAATACCACCAGCCCTCGGAGTGAAACATGAAGTATGGACTGAGAGCTGGTTACTAATTAGACTACACATTCTGCAGCACAACACAAACCTGGTGTGAGCTTTGCTCAGTTAATTAATTTGTAAAAATTACTGCAGAGGCCGACAGCCTCCCCAGCACTGCCCTCCCATAATTCCATCCTTGATGGTGTTGAGCAGGTGCTGACCAGGCTGTAGTACACTCAGGGTGCTGGGTTTATGGCATGGTGTTTATGCTAAGGTCAGGAGCTGACTGTATGGTGTTGAATTACAGAGCACAATGAGCATGGGTGGTGCGGATCGCCATTTTTTTGTTACCTGGGATGTATGTGCAGATTGCAGTCGGGTCTCAGGACTTTGAATTACTGCTGGGTGGATTGGGGTCCCTGAGTGCAGTGAACTTGGGTTTCCGAACACAGAAGGACAGTTCAAGTCCTTGGGTTCAGAGAGTGAACTGGAGTCCCTGAGTTCAGTGAGGTTAGATTCCTGAATATAGAAAGATGGTTCAACTCCCTGAATTTAGAAAGTGAACTGGGGTCCCTGAGTGCAGAGGACATTCAAGTTCCTCAGTACAATGGGTTCAAATTTTTGAGTGCAGGAGTTTCTGTTCCAGAGTATAGTGGGTTCAGATTCCTTCGTACAGATGATTTGAGTTCCCAAGGAATGAAAGGTTGGATCTTTGAGTACGGAGATTTAGGATTCTGATGTGTGTCGCACGGGGAGCAGGGGGGTGAACAAAGAGCGAAGAAAATTTACAGCCCAGGAACAGGCCCTTCACCCATCCAAGCCTGAAACGAACCTGTCGCCCAATGCCTAAGCATCTGTATTCCTCTGCTCCCCACCTACTCATGCATGTGTCCAGACGCTTCTTAAATGAATCTACCATGCCTGCCTCTACCACCTCTGCTGGCAACATGTTCCAGATGCCCACCACCCTCTGTGTGAAATACTTGCCACGTGTATCCCCCTTAAAGTTTCCACCTCTCACCTGGAAAGCGTGACCTCTCATTATTGAATCTCTCACCCTGGGAAAAAGCTTGTTTCTATCTACCCTGTCTATACCCTTCATGATTTTGTAAACCTCAATCAGGTACCCCCTCAAAATCCTTTTTTCTAATGAAAACAAACCTAACCCACTCAACCTTAACCTTCCATACCAGGCAACATCCTCGTAAACCTTCTCTGCACCCTCTCCAAAGTGTCCACATCCTGTTGGTAATAAGGCAACCAGAACTGTACACAGTATTCTAAATGCGGCTGAACCAATGTCTTGTACAATTTTAACATTGAGTGGCTTTGAGAAAAATTTGAACAGAAGACTTTATTTTCTATAGGTTTTGGAGGGAACCATGATTGAGGTCCAGAAAACCAACCATCGGTTGCCGCAAGGCCAGAGGAGAGAGGAAAAGGAGCTTTTTGAGCCCACACCCTGGGCCTGCTTTGGCATATGGTCAATACTGGTGAAACAGCTGAGATCAGGTTTAGTGGGTGAGCCACAGTTGATTGGGGTCTCAATTGGATTGTCTTTGGAGGAAGATATCTATCAGTAGACCCACATAAGGCCATGTTCAATTAGCTTTGTGGGTTGGGGGCCTGGGTCTAGCCAAGTGGAGGAATCTGTGCCATGATGAATGGGGATATACATGACTCCCAATCTGCCAAAGTCTTACCAATTGCCTGTTCTGAATCCTGTGGAGCAATCTATTTTGCATGGCCTTGTCGAGTCTTTTTTGAAAATTCAAATCTGTTATGTCCATTTGTTTCCTCTTACGTGCACTAGACCTCAGAAGCTCTAACATATTTGTCAAGCATGATTTCTTTTTCATAAGACCATATTGATTAAATTTAAATTTATTTCAGTTGTTTAGATTCACTATTACTATGTTCTTAACAGTACATTCCAGCATTGTCCCTACTATTGATGTCAGGCTGACTGGCTGAGCTTTTGTTGTTTCCTCTATCTAGCTTTTTGTGAACAGCAGGGTTATATTTACTACTACTGAGAACTTAGGGATTTCTGGACGATTAGAACAAAAATATTCACTACCTTTGCAGCCATTTCTTATATAACAATACAACATAGGCCATCAAGTATAGGGATTTGCTATCCTTTCACCCTATTAATCTGTCCACTGTTTTTTACTTTGTGATATTAATTGGATTAAGCTCCACGCTCCTGTCAAGTTCTTGGCTTCCGAGATTTAAAAATATCTTCTATGTATCTACCATTGTGAAGGTAAGCATAAATATGCGTACCTACTGTCTCTGCCATCTCCTTATACCTCATTGTATTTTTTTCCTTATTCTGTTTCTGAAGGAGGTTAGGATCATAAAACATAGGAGCAGAAATTAGGCCATTTCGCCCATCAAATCTGCTCAATCATGGCTGCTAAATTTCTCAATCTCATTCTCCTACTTTGTTTCCATAACCTTTGAATCCCTTGACAATTAAGATTCTATCTATCTCTGTCTTAAATATACTTCCCATTATTCTAAGACTGTGCTCTCAAATCCTACTAACGGAAACATCTTTCCAACATCCACTCTGCCATTCAGTATTCTGTAAGTTTCAATTAGGTTCCCCCCCCGACCGCTCCATCTTTCTAAACTCCATTGAGTAAAGACCCGGAGTCCTAAAATGTTCCTCATGTGTTAAGTCTTTCCTGGGACCATTCTCATGAACTTCCTTGGGACCCGCTCCAGGGCCAGTACATCCCTCCTGAGGTATGGGGCCCAAAATTGCTTACAATTTCCATTATTTTCTTCCCTCTTTAAATACTTGTCAAAACTCTTGAAATCCATTCTCACAATCTTTGCTAGTTCAATCTCATGTTCCTATATCTCTTTTTTTTACACTTTCTTAGACATCCTTTGCTAATTGTTAGATCACAACCAATTTTTGGACTGCTACTCTTTTGGCAATATTGTATATTTTTCATGAAATCTCATATTCATGTTAGCTTCTTTTGTTAGCGATAATTGTACTACTTTATTCTCAGAGGGAAGAAATATTTGGTAAGAATTATTAATTCATTCATATTTTTACCATTATATATCTCTTGGACATATCTTTTCAGGTAATTTCACAATTTACCTTAGCTAATTCTCCCCCATACCTAAGTAATTGATTATGTTTAAATTTAAGAACCTGATTTCAGACTTAAAGACATCACTTTAAAACTTAATATGAAATTCAATTATGTTATGATTACTCCTCCCCAGATGATCCTTTTCTGTATGATTATTAATTAACCCTGCCCCATTATACAACATTCGATATAAAATAATCTGTTCCCTCTTTGGTTTTTCTCTCTCAACACATTACTCCAGAAAGTTACCTTGAATGCATTCCATTAATTTGGCCTCCAAGCTATTTGTGCCAATTGATTTGCACAGGCTGTATGAAGATTAAGGTTCCTCACAAATATTGGATTATTCTTTTACGTGCATTTCTAATTTCTTGACTCATACTCTGTCTAGCACTATGATGAATGTTATTTGGGTGTCTACAAACTATTTTCACCAGTGTTTTCTGCCCTTCGCGTTATTTCTTAACCCCATCTTTACAAATTCTGCATCCCGTTTTTGTTTTGTCATTTTGTATTGTCAGGAATACCCCATCTCCTCTTACATTTTACCCTGAAATATTTAGTGCCAACTTTGGTCACTCTTTAGCCAAGTCTAAGGAATAGCAGTTAAATCAAGCTGGTTTCTCTTTACATCATAAACTCCTCTACCTTGTTACACACGCTGTTTCTAAGGGGAAAAGGTTGAACCCCTCTGATAATTAAACCAAAACACAAGTCCCAACCTGTTATGGTGGGAGCAGAGGTTCCCTTCTAATAATTAAACCCAAAACTCCCAGAGAAACTCACCTGTTAAAAGTCTGATTAAATGAAAGGAATCCCTGATACTCACAGCAATTTCTAATACATGGTTTGTCACATAAACATGTTGTAAACCAGTACCAAACTCAATAACTCCTTTTCGATGGTGGAGTATTTTCCCTAGTAGATATTGAATTCTTTGAAAAGTACTCAATTATCCTTTCAATTCCACCATCATCCTCCTACCTCAACACAGTTCCAAAAAAAACCCACCAATTCGTCTGGGACAACACATTTATCCTGGGACAGGCTAAGCAAAGACATGCCAGAGAATTCCTAGAGGCCTGGCACTCCAACCACAATGCCATAAACAAACACATAGATCTAGATACCATCTATCAACCCCTCAGAAAGCGCACAGGAAATGACATCACCACAAACCCCAGGAACCCCATCCAGGACAAACATATAAATAGAATGCAGGAGACAACAGCTTCGCTAGACTTGGATGATGTTACCTAGCCAGGTAATGAAACATCTGGATATCAAACCTACAGCTCAGCGAGCAAACCTACACCCCTACAGCTCCAACCCCTACGTCACTCATATCGATAGTGACTTTAAAGGTTTCAAGACATTTGGTGTGGCTAAAGCTGGTGCAGTGGTTAACATGGTTTTTAAATACTCAAATGCCTCCTGGCATTGTTCTGTCCATTGAAATTTAATGTTTTTCTTTAGAAAATCCGTACTATTGTATTAGTCCTCCCCATGCTATTTCTACATATGTCCACATATCAATGCAACATGCCTTTCAATTCAGTTCTCTGGTCCTGAGACAGATAGCTTACTATCCTATCCCATTCCTTAAGGACCTCCTCATTAGTCAGCTTACTCTGAGACACTTCAAAATCCAAATCTTCTGGATTTAATTCCTCAATCTGAGTGGCAATAATTAATACCTGTTTCTCTGGTTTCCTTTGGGTCAGCACTGTATGCTACTGACAACACTATCTGGAGCACTTTCACTCATTTCTCCTCTGCACGAACCCTGCTGAGGTCTCCATTCTTGCCTTAGGATTACATCCTTGAGATAATAACACTCAGGAATACATTCTGATTTCTTTTCCAAGTAGGCTTTATAATATAAATCTTTTATTATTGCATCTTTTTGTTCTAACTCCAGTAATCTTTCAGAACTAAACATCTCTGTCTGATCCTCTACCTGCTTAGGTTTCTCCTTCATCACTTCATCAAACAGGGTGTCAGCTAACTGTACATCTCAACTCCTTTGACTTTCACTTTGGTTTTTCCTTCTTGCTTTAATTTATGTCTGAGGGATCTTTGTTACCACATAGTCTGTAAAGATCCCAGGGTATTTTTCTTTTAACTCTTCAGTTCCTGGTTTTCCTTCGGCTTTCCTACTCCAAGCTGCTTCACTCCCACCTTTGTTTCAACTATATCGTTTCCAAGAACAAACTGTATTCCTAGAAGAGACACTCTTTCAATCATTCTCCCTGTCACTTCCCCAAACTTGATTGGACTTTCTAACCTGATCGTACACAGAGGAACACCGAATCTCTTCCCATTTATCCTGCAGATTATCACTCTCTCGAGTAACATTTCAGAAGAAGTGCAAATACTTTAATCTCAAACCCCTAGAGACTGACTAGCTCCCATATCTCTCAATATTTTAGCATCTTTACCTTCTCCCCTGCTCTTCCTGGGTAAATATTACCCACAGAGATGAAATCTTTATAAAGATTGGGTTCTATCTCACTATACAGTCCTTTACTAGGCCATGTACTCTCCTGCAACTCCTCGACTTCTTCTGGGACTTCCTTCACTACCTTAACTAATCCCACTTGTTTCGCCTCTTTTACCACATCTTTTTTCCCAGTTCCTTTCTTCAATCACCAGCACTGTGACGTTCTGTGTCCTACTCCATGACAGTGAAAATACCTGAGGCCTTTCACCTACTTTTCACCCTTCTGGGTTTCTTTTTTCACCTGTGGTAAACTGTTCCCAGTGTGATCTACTTTTTGTTTTTCATAGAAGAATGCCCCTTTTTCCCAATTTCTATCCCTCACGGAATTAAGTTGCTGTCAGAAGCTAGATTTTGATTTATGCATTAATGCATATTCAACTGCCATCCCTGTAAATCTTCTCGCTGTTTGAACTTTCTGTTCTTCAATATGAGCTCTTATCATTTCTGGAAGTGAGTTTTTAAACTCCTGCAGCAGACTTATCTTTCTAAGATCCTCAAATCCCTATCTTTAATGCTGTCACCCATGTATCAAAGTTGCTATGTTTAATTCTTTCAAACTCAGCGTAAGTCTGACCTGGTTCCTTCTTTATGTTTCTGAACCGTTGTCTATATGCTTCTGGTACCAATTCATAGGCATTCAAAATAGCCTATTTGACATCTTCATAATCTCTTGACACTTCATCTGATAGTGCTGAAAACACCACACTAGCCCTGCCTACCAACTTGGTCTCAATCAACATTACCCACACAGTCATCTGCTTCTCAGTTTCTCAAAGGAAATGAAAAAGGCTTCTACATTTTTTTCATCAAATTTTAGTAATGTTTGGACATATTTGTATATATCCCTACTAGGCTGCTGGCTACGATGGGTTTGCTCATCCTCACTTCTGTCTTGTACTTTTCTTTCTGAAATTTGAAGTCTTTTTGCTTCAAAAGACTTTGAAATTTGGAACTGCAGATTTTCCAACTCAAAGATTCTTTCCCTTTCTCCTCTCCCTTTTTCTTTTTGCTCTGCAAGGAATCTTCCTTCCCTTTCCTTTTCTCTTTCCTCTGCTTATAAGTGTAATTCAACCTCTCTCGCCTTTCTTTCATTCTCTAACACCAGTTGTCTCATCTGCAATCTATTTTTTCTAACTTCACTGCACTTGACTGTTTCTGATATATCTGAATACTTGATCATCTCTGCTACAATTTCAGCTTTCCTTTTATCCCTAGTTAAACCCAAATTTAGCCTGTCTGCTAATTCTCAAAGTATATGCTTCCTCTTTCTAAACTCTTTTGCCAAATTTGGGAAGCATTTTCAAACCCCAGAATCTCTTTAGCAATGTTAAGAGCCATTTCCTCCACTTCTGATTTAACCAACCACAAGTAAATGAAATATAACAGATTTTTCTCACCAAAGTTTTAAGGTCCAGGACACTAATCCCCAAGTCTGTTTAAATCTGTCCAAATCCATTCAGATGCATACACAAACTGGCCAGCTCCCAGACTTGACTCATCTAGATCCCATACACAATCCATGCAGATCCCGTACACAACTGTCAAGATCCTGGACCTGACCCCCAAGTCTGATACGAAGGGCAAATGGTCGAACCCTCTGATAATTCAACCAAAACACAAGACCCAATCTGTTATGGTGGGAGTAGAGGTTCCCTTCTAATAATTAAACCCAAAACTCCCAGAGAAACTCATCTTGCCCCTTGTAATCTGTTAGAACTGTGGTTAAATAAAGGGAATCCCTGATACTCACTTTATGATTAACAAGTAACAATTTATTTAGTTAACCCTAACAGTCAACAAATCAACAGAATTACGAACAAATTGAACAACTAGTTCTTTGAGAAGGTGACCAAACAGGTAGATGAGAATAAACCGGTTGATGTGGTGTATGTGGATTTCAACAAGGCGTTCGATAAGGTTCCCCACAGTAGGCTATTGTACAAAATTCAGAGGAATGGGATTGTGGGAGATGCAGCAGTTTGGATCAGTAATTGGCTTGCTGAAAGAAGACAGAGGGTGGTGGTTGATGGGAAATGTTCATCCTGGAGTCCAGTAGTGTACTGCAAGGGTCGGTGTTGGGTCCACTGCTGTTCATCATTTTTATAAACGACCTGGATGAGGGTGTAGAAGGGTGGGTTAGTAAATTTGCAGACAACACTCAGGTTGGTGGAGTTGTGGATAGTAACGAAGGATGTTGTAGGTTACAGAGAGACATAGATAAGCTGCAGAGCTGGGCTGAGAGGTGGCAAATAGAGTTTAATGTGGACAAGTGTGAGGTGATTCACTTTGGTCGGAGTAACTGGAATGCAAAGTACTGGGCTAATGGTAAGATTCTTGGTAATGTAGATGAGCAGAGAGATCTCGGTGTCCAGGTGCACAGATCCTTGAAAGTTACCACCCAGGTTGACAGGGTTGTTAGGAAGGCTTACAGAGTTTTAGCTTTTATTAATAGAGGGATCGAGTTCCGGAACCATGAGGTTATGCTACAGCTGTGCAAAACTCTGGTACGGCCGCATTTGGTGTATTGTGTACAGTTCTGGTCACCGCATTATAAGAAGGATGTGGAAGCTTTGGAAAGGGTGCAGAGGAGATTTACTAGGATGTTGCCTGGTATGGAGGGAAGGTCTTACGAGGAAAGGCTGAGGGACTTGAGGCTGTTTTCACTGGAGAGAAGAAGGTTGAGAGGTGACTTAATAAAGACATATAAGATAATCAGAGGGTTAGATAGGGTGGACAGGGAGAGCCTTTTTCCAAGTATGGTAACAGCGAGCACGAGGGGGCATAGCTTTAAATTGAGGGATGATAGATATAGGACAGATGTCAGAGGTAGTTTCTTTACTCAGAGAGTAGTAAGGATATGGAATGCTTTGACTGCAACGGTAGTAAATTCACCAACTTCAAGTACATTTAAGTCATCATTGGACAAGCATATGGACGTACATGGAATAGTGTAGGTTAGATGGGCTTCAGATTGGTATGACAGGTCGGTGCAATGTCGAGGGCCGAAGGGCCTGTACTGCGCTGTAATGTTTTATGTTCTATAACTCCTCCATATTCCCTACTAACCATTCCCTTACTGAACTAAATTCTACTGATATACTGTTCCAATAAACACAGGTAATAAGAAACTACATTTAAAAAAAATTAGATCCTAAAAGTCCATACAGGATGTGTCTTCTGGAACGTTCTGCTGTCTCTCCAATCCGAAATGCCTTTCTTCCTCTGATCCTTCTTTCAGGGATATTTTCCCTGGGAATTCCTCTGTTATGAACACCTTTCTCCATCAAATACTGGTGTCAGGAATATTATCTAAGAGTGTCATGTACCTTTCAGAATAGATGGTGCTTTTTTAGAGAGTGTAGAGATTTCTGTGTTAGTGAGCCTTTTTTTTCTCAGATGGCAATTTGCTCTCACTTCAGATGGCAGTTGGTTCTCCCCTCTCTATCCAATTGCCCCCTTCCTCATACTCATGACAACCTATTAATTTCTTTACAAGCAGATTGGTTCGAGGTTATCAAAACTATCAAACTTAAATTTAATTGAGTTTTAGTATCTAGGACCTTGTTTAAATTAATTGGCTAATATACAAACTGGTTGCCTTAACATCAAAACAAGCCTAGGTTTCCAACCAAGTGACACATATGTTTCAATTTCATAACTATCTGTGCATCTACAGCTGCTTGCAGACATTTCCGTTTAAATCTCGAAGCTTTAAAAAGCACATCACCTCTTAAAGGGACCATGCATTCATTCCTTCTATCATTTTTTACAAATTCTAGCTTCCTGCCTTCCATTTCACAAGTACTCTACACAATTTTGTAACAACACTCACTGCCGCCTGTTGTATCTGCTGATGCCAAATGTTGTATCTGCTCATCACTACATTATGTATCTGCTCCCTTCTACATACTCACAGCTCACATGGCCTCCCTGCTCACTGCCTCTTGATGTATGTTCTCACCATGTCATGTACCTGCTCAATGCCACATGTATCTGCTCACCACCAAATGTTGCATCTGCTCAACACCATGTTTTTTATCCACCCAGCATCATGCTTTGAACATCCACTTATCACTACATGTTGAATCTGCTTACTGCCATGTGTCGTATTTTCTCACCACCATGTGTTGTATCTGCTCACTGCCATGTGTTGTATCTGCTCACTGCCATGCGTTGTGTCTGCTCATTACCATGTGTTGTATCTGCTCACTGCCGTGCGTTGTATCTGCTCACTGCCAAGCGTTGTATCTGCTCACCGCCATGCGTTGTATCTGCTCACTGCCATGTGTTGTACCTGCTCACTGCCATGCGTTGAATCTGCTGACTACCATGTGTTGTATCTGCTCACTGCCATGCGTTGTATCTGCTTACTGCCATGTGTTGTATCTGCTCACTGCCATGCGTTGTATCTGCTCACTGCCATGCGTTGTATCTGCTTACTGCCATGCATTGTATCTGCTCACTGCCATGCGTTGTATCTGCTCACTACCATGTGTTGTATCTGCTTACTGCCATGCATTGTATCTGCTCACTACCATGCGTTGTATCTGCTCACTGCCATGTGTTGTATCTGCTCACTGCCATGCATTGTATCTGCTCACTGCCATGTGTTGTATCTGCTCACTGCCATGTGTTGTATCTGCTCACTACCATGCGTTGTATCTGCTCACTACCATGCGTTGTATCTGCTTACTGCCATGCATTGTATCTGCTTACTGTCATGCGTTGTATCTGCTTACTGCCATGCGTTGTATCTGCTTACTGTCATGCGTTGTATCTGCTCACTGGTCAAAGAAATGGAATGTAACAGGAGAAGAAAAGTGGGAAAAGAGCACGATCAAGAAAACATAGTGAAAAATAAGATCAGCAAGGAGAGGTGAATGAGGATGGTGAGATGGCTCGGTCAAATTATAATTATTTTTATATCATCAAATACTCTAATGACATAAAATCAAAATGAACTTTTAGCTTACTCCCTGATAGTCATTTGTACCTCGACATTAACAAGACTCTTTAATTTGCTGCATATCCTCTGTAACTGCTGGTTAAAATTGCCTCTAGCGCATTCAATGATAACAATACCTCAAATCTCTGGAGTGTTGGCCTTTTCTGGGATCTGCAGTGAAGCACATTTTGTTGTATCACATAATGATGTTAAGTAGCAGCAAACTTCTGCATGTTTGATTATCTGGATTCAAATTGTTCCTGGGGCTTCCTGTTAGATCTTTCTCAAGGTGAGAGGGAAAATCATTTCACTCCAGATCTAGATCAAAAATAACATGCATTAAATGTTGCTCATCCTTTGTCTCTGTGCTCACTCACTCAGCCATTTTTATCTCTGCCAAGGAAACATTAAACTGTGCTTCTTATCTGTCCCCTTAGGATGATATAGAAGGCCCCATGAGAGAAAAGAGCAGGGCAGTTTTCCCCTCGCATCCTGCACCATATTTACAACTCAGTCAACATCAGGCGTTCGGCCATTATCACTGTGTCACCTGTGGGACCTTACTGGCTGCGCACAAGCTGCTGGATTTCCCACATCATGACAGTCACGATGCTTCAAAAGTACCTGATTGATGGGGAATATTCTGAAGCGGTTACCCAAATTTAGATTAGATTAGATTAGATTAGATTACTTACAGTGTGGAAACAGGCCCTTCGGCCCAACAAGTCCACACCGACCCGCCGAAGCGTAACCCACCCATTCCCCTACATTTACCCCTTTTCCTAACACTACGGGCAATTTAGCATGGCCAATTCACCTGACATGCATATCTTTCAACTGTGGGAGGAAACCGGAGTACCCGGAGGAAACCCACGCAGACACGGGGAGAATGTGCAAACTCCACACAGTCAGTCGCCTGAGTCGGGAATTGAACCCGGGTCTCTGGCGCTGTGAGGCAGCAGTGCTAATCACTGTGCCACCGTTCCGCCCACAAATTTGAGTTTCCCTTTGAAGTACCCATGTTCTAGGTCTCCCTTGCCTTACGAGGTTTGTGAGATCAGTTGGCTAGCTGGCTCTTGTGTGGATCAGGGTAATGTATACAGTGGTTCTTATCCCAGCATTCCTGCCTTTTCACATTGCTCTATGCTTGACACAGAGCGGGGTTCCTCTCTATTTACTAACAGAAAGAGATGCCCAGTGTCACTCATGAACTATGGCTAACTACCTACTTACTTCTGTCATATCTAACTACGTGTTCAGCATTTTATTTTGGACCAAGGTAGGCCATATATTACTCTCACTAATGTGTACTGTACATACAGGAGATTTGACTGAGCCACATTGATACAACAGTAGGTAGAGTTAGCCCTCCTTTTTCACCTGCTGTGTTCTGGATAAGCACACTCCTCTCTCTCTCTCCCCCTACCTCTGTCTCTCTCTCTCTCACGCATGCGCACGCACACACACATGAACGCACATGCATACACACATACACACACAAAACACACACAACTGTGCTCTCACACACACTCATTTTCACATGTATCATACAATCTCACGCACAAACACCACAACACACACTCATGCACACACACCCCAAAATGCAGAGACATACTCATACATTCACAGTTTCATACACAAATGCCACATACATACACACACCAATGCACATGTACGCACATACACATGACACATACAACACTTACATTCATCACACACATACATGTGCACATATACCACATACATGTGCATGTACACGGACATGAATGAGTACATCGCACAGGCACCCTCTTACACTCACACATTCTTTCTACAGAAGCAATGAGCTAGTCTCCTTTACTTGGTGTCTGCTGCAGAATCAGGAATTAACTGGAAGGCACATGCTAATCATGCAATTCTAGGCTGCATTAGATTGCTTCCTTACGCAAAACATTGTCAGAAACGTGGAATGATGGCCGAGTCAGTGGCTGTCAGACTTGGTAGTGTTCTGTAGGACGGTTATCTTTGGAGATGCTTGCAACTAAACTAGGCTTTGCAGCTGATGCTGAAATGGTTGGAAGCAATAGGGCTGCTGGTGTGTGGGCAGCACTGGGTGAACTGAGCCTCCATTGCGTAGGATAGAGTTGAGTGTGTGTGGTACTAAAGCAAGACCTCTGATCTGTTAGGATCAGTTCTTTTATCTAGTTAAGTAATGAACATCTGGTGTATGGAATGGAGATTTATACATTAAGCAGCTTAGAGGAGCACAAAACAGCAGGGCAGGACAAGGGATTAGCAGAGCTGTGGTCAGTCACATCCCAGTCAGGAAGCTAGACACATCAACCTCCGTGCCACAGAAAGATAGGCATCAAATTTATAAACCGGAGTAGGAGCAGGAACAAGATTTAGAGAAGGGGCAGAAACTGGAACGGGAGAGGGAAATGGGATATGATAATAATCTAATCTAATCTAAAAATCTAATCTAAAAATATGAATAGAAAGATGAGGCCATTCAACCCATTGAATCCACTAGCCCAGTTTGTTAATTATTGGGCTTTTTGTTAGTCTTATTAATCCTTGCTCCCTGTTTTCTGTATTCCTTGCTTTCCTTCATCTCACTTGGTCTCTCTGCCGTCAATGCCTTGACTGGTGACATGGGCATTCCCAGTCCTTCCTTGTACCCCTCACCAATTTTCTTTCTTCCATCTACCCCACTTCCAACCTTATTACCTTGCACGTTTACCATTAGGCAAAGCCCCTTCTCCTATGCCACCTTCCAACTCCCAACAGGCTAACAAGACAGCTCTGTAGAAGTCATGGAAATCAGAGAATGGTTAGCGCATAGAAGGTGGCCTTCTCAGCCTGTCCATCTCCCTACTGGCTCTCTGCAACAGGAAGTGAGCATGCCCCACAATGTGCCCACCCTTAACCCATAGCTCTGCAAACACTCTTCCAGTTCAGAGCTGATTCCCTTCTGAACAATATAGCTGATCATGCCTCCAGCAGGGCCTCAGGTCTTGATCTCCAGATGCTCACCACTCATTGGGCAGAAAGATTTATCCTCATGTCACCTTTGATTCTTTTACCAATCACCCTAAACTACTGTCCTCTGGTTTTCTTAAACTGTCCACCAGTGAGAATGGTTTCTCTCAGTCTGCAAATCTCTTTCCCCGAAAGAAACCAAAGAACATGAAGATAATGCTGGAATGTGGCATTGAGGCAGACGATCAGCTGTGATCTAGAATGGTGGAGCAAGCTTGAGGGGCTGAATAGCCTACTTCTGTTCCTCAGTGCCGACTCTGTCCAGATTCTTTGCAATATGGAACCATTTCTATCAAATCTCCCCTCAACAATCTGGCTCTTAATGGCACCAGCTTCTCCAATCCATCCTTATCACTAGAATTGCTCATCCATCTTTTACTGCACCCTCTCGTGGATGCTATTTTCTGGTTATTTATCCCCTTGGTGTAAAATGGCTGCCTCATTTCCCACATTACAGCAGCGACTGCCCTTCGAGAGTATCGTATGGACTGTGAAGTGCTTTAGGACGGGAGTGGTGCTACATAAATGTAAGTTCTTGCTTACTGAGTGCTATACGGCACCCTTGAACACCATGACTAACCCTTATCCTGCTGAATAAACACTGACACAGCTCAAATAAACATCTTCAGGGGGTAAATAGACCTTTGGATTACCACATCAGAAAGCTACATTCTGAATAATGAATCCTGTCAGGAACGCTCTTGCTCGAAGTAAATGAGGTTTATTGTTAATCTCCTGTAATGAGATGCTATATTTTATGTCTCCGTTCCATTCACCACAGGCTATAAACACGTAAAATGGCTATGTCTCTCTCGGCAGTGAGTGAGTTTAATCTGAATTCTATTACACACACACCAGAGGCTGAGAGCTTCCAGTTTCCAGACACTGTAATTAAAATGTTGAATGGATTTGATTCTGAAATTTGATCATGTACTAAAAACCACTCAAAGCCCCAGCTTAATGAGGAAGAATGGCCTAAATCATTGAATCCAAAGCACTGTCCTTTCATAAGAAACCCTTTGCTTCTGTCTGATAATCTCTCTAATTCTCTGTTGCTCTCCCCAATTCTATTTCCTCTCTCCAGTTATTTGTCTTCTCTCCAATTTTTTGTTCTCCCCCATTCCTCCAACTCTAATTCTTGCCGTAACCCTTGTGCCCTCACCATCCCTCTCTCTGGTAACTGCCTGAGGCTGGACTGGTCTGTGCCTAGCAACCTCAATGCCAGTTTTGATCCGAAGATGTGTGAGGAGCCACCTTTCTGACGCTCCCTCTTTCCACCTCTATAGCTTTGCCCAAAAACTCCACCTCTCCCTCAGCTCATAACTACCGGAACCCTCATCCATATTCCGATTCCTGAGATGGTTCTCCTAACACACAGCCAGCCACCCTCCAACCTTCCACATCCTTGAGGTCATTGAGGTTACTGCCCATGTCTGAACTCAGTCCAAGTCCAAATCATCCATTACTCTGTGATTAATTCACTCCCCGGCTCAATTTTATAATTCATCCTTTTTCCAATTTTTTCACCCTCACCTACCTTGGTAATCACTTCCAGCACTGAAGCCTTGAAATATCTATGCCCCTCCAGTTCTGGCCTCTTGCACACCCCTGCTTGTAATGGCTTCACCATTAGTCACCATGCTGTCCACTGCATGAAACCTGAATTGCCGCCCACAGCCTCTCCACCTCTCTTCATCACTCCCCTCCTTCAAGAATTTTCTTTAAAATCTAATTCTTGACCAAACATTTGGTCAAATAGTATAATGGTGTCAAATGTAGTTTAACAGCACTACTGTGAAGCCCAATTAGGACAATTCACCATATGAAAGGCGCTTGACAGATACAGATTGGTGTAATTTTTTCCTTTTCTATTATCGATATCTATATGTTCAGCACTTTGCCCACTATAAGAATAAAAGCTTATGTTTAAATAGTGTCTGTAACCTTGGGGCATTTCAGAGTGTTTTAGATGTCTTATTACTTTTGTCATGAAACTTATTCTTGCACAGCAAGCTCCCAAAACAGAAGGATAACCGGAATGTACCGAAAATTAGAAAATTCAGTTTTTTGGTTTTGTTTCATGGGACGACCAGCATTTGTTTATCTGTACCTTGAATGGAGCGGCTTGCTAGAAGGCAAGTGTTCTTGTGTGTTAGGAGGCACATTTAGCACAGATGGGGTAAGGATGGCAAATTTCCCTTCCTGAACTATATGAGTGGGCCAGATGGGTTTTTATAGCAATTGATGAGGTTTGTTACAGACACCATCACTGAGACTAGCTTCCAATTGTAGCTTGAATGACTGAATTCAAATTCCGTTAGAGATAAAAAAAAAACTGCAGATGCTGGAATCCAAGGTCGACAAGCAGGAAGCTGGAAGAACACAGCAAGCCAGGCAGCATCAGGAGGTGGGGAAGTTAACGTTTTGGGTGTAACCCTTCTTTAGGACTGGGGGTGGGTTAAGGGGAGCTGCAGATAAAGGGGGTGTGGGGTGTGGGGGAGGGTTTTGGGTGGGGTGGTAAGGTAGGGATAGGTGAACATAGATAGAGAATATGACCTGGTTGGTCGATGGGAGGAGTGAATTTGGTTGGTGGCTGGGAGGAGGGATCCTCCCCTCAGAGGAATGGAAGGGAGGGGCTGGAAAGGGAGTCGAGGGATGTGAAGGAAGGTTATTTTAAATTGAAGAACTCAATGTTGTGTCTGCCCCCACTCCACCTTATCTGCAGCTCCCCTTAAACGCACCCTGAGTCCTAAAGAAGGGTTATACCCAAAACATTGACTTCTCTACCTCCTGATGCTGCCTGTCTTGCTGTGTTCTTCCAGCTTCCTGTTTGTTGACCTTGTATTCCAGCAACTTCAGTCAATCAAGCTACTATTGGAAGCTAGTCTCAGTGATGGTGTCTATAACAAAACTCATCAGTTGCTGTAAAAACCCATCTGGCTAAATCATATACTTCAAGGAGGGAAATCTGCCATTCTTACCCAATCTGTGCTAAACGTGATTCCCAACACACAGGAACACTAGCTTGCTGCCTGGGTTACCAGTCTAGTAATTTACCATTATGCGACCATCACAGTGAGAGAATGGGGAATCTGGAGTTGTTCTCCTTAGATCATAATTTGTAGGAGCAGAAGTAGGCCATTCAGCCCATCGAGTCTCCTTCGCCATCCAATGATATTATGGCTAATCTGACAATCCTCAACTCTACTTTTCCTCATAACCCTCGATTCCCTTCCTGATTAAAAATATTTCTATTTCAGCCTTGAATATACTTAAGAATTCAGCCTTGACAATCTTCTGCAGTAAAGAATTCCACAGAAATTCCTGTGAACAAAGAAATTCCTCCTATTATAAATGGGTGACTCCTTATCCTGAGATTATTCCCTTTTGTGCTAAACTGTCCCAAAGTGGGAAACAACTTTTTTGCATCTGTCAGTGGAATGGAGGAAAACAAGAGAATTTTTAGTGGAGGTCTGATAGGAGAGATAACGAGGTTCAAAGAAGAAGAGCCAGTGGTAATGATCTATTTGGATTTCCAGAAGGCCTTTCACAAAGTACCAGTCAAGAGGCTGCTAAATAAGATAAGAGCCCATGGTTTTAGGAGCAAGGTATTGGCAGAGGATTCTGGATTAGTGGTGCTGGAAGAGCACAGCAGTTCAGGCAGCATCCGAGGAGCAGTAAAATCGACGTTTCGGGCAAAAAGCCCTTCATCAGGAAAATAGAGGATTGGCTGACTGGCAGAAGGCAGAGAATGGGGTAAAAGGGGGTCTTTTTCAGGATGGCAGCAGGTGACTAGTGGAGTTCCACAGGGGTCTGTGTGGAACTATTCGCGTTCTACATTAACAGTTTGGACGAAGGAACTGAAAAAAATGCTGCTAAGTTTGCAGATGACATTAAGACAGGTGAAGGGATGGATAGTGTTGAGGAAGCAGGGAGGCTGAAGAAGCACTTGAACAGGCTGAGAGAGTGGACAAAGAGGTGGCAGACGGAAAACAGTGTGGGAAAATGTGCTACTTTGGTAGGAAGAATAAAGGTGCAGACTATTTTTCAAATAGGGAAAGGCTTTGCATATCTGAAGCACAAAAGGAATTGAGAGTCCTAACTCAGAGTTCTCTTAAGGGTAAGTTGGAATTGGGCAGACAAATACATGTTAGCATTCAGTCCAAAAGAGCTAGAGTGCAAGAGCATAGATGTATTGCTGAGATTGTATAAGGCTCTGGTCGACCGCATTTGGAATATTGTGAGCAGCTTTAGGTCCATATCTAAGAAAGGGTATGCTAGCCTTGGTGGGGATCCAGAGGAGGTTTACAAAAATGATCCTGCAAATGAAAGGTTTGACATATGAGGAACGGTTGAGTCCTTTGGGTCTTTTGGATCTGTGTTCAGTGGAGTTTAGAAGAATGAGGGGGGTTTCATTGAAACTCACAACATACTGAGAGGCCAAGATAGAGTATACGCAGAGAAAATGAATCTACTGAGGGAGGCCAGGACCTGGGAGCACAGCCTCAGAGTGAAGGGATGGTTATTTAGAACTGAGGTAAGGAGGAAATGCTTCAGCCAGAGGGGGGTGAATCTGTGGAATTGCTACAGAAGGCTGTGGAGGCCAAGTCATTGAGTGTACTTAAGACAGAAATAGATAGGTACTTTATGAGTACGAGGATCAAAGGTTATGGGGAGAATGCAGAAGAATGGCGCTGAGAAATGTATCAGCCATGATTAAATGGCAAAGCAGGCCTGATGGGCTGAATGGCTTAATTCTGCTTCTACATCTTATGGTCTTATATAATTTGCATTGAAGACATTTCAGAGAAGGTTCATTCAATATAAAATTCTGAGGGACCTTGACAGACTCGATGCCTCGAGGATGTTTCCCCTTCAGCTCTCAAACTAACAGCCTCAGTTTAAAGATAAAGGGGCTCCCAATTAACACAAAGATGAGAAGAAATTTCATCTCTCCGAGGTTCATTAATATTATGATTTTCATCCACCGCTAAGTACTGAAGGCTGAATATGTTTAGGGATAAGTTAGACAGTTTTTGAAAGACAAGAGAGTCAAGGTTTGTGAGTGACAAGCAGGAGTTGAAGTCAAGCTCGTATCAGTCACAATCCTTTTTGCCTGGCAGAGCATGGGGCTGAATGGCCCTTATTTCTTATGTTCTTTTACAAAGAACCAGAGGAGAGCAGAGAAAGTATTTTATTTTAACTCTGAAGTGTTCATAATCAGAAATGTTCTGAATAAAAGGGCAGTGGAACCAGTCATAGCTCTCAGAAAGGAATTGGATTTGGAATTGAGAAGACCGTGGTTATGGGAATAGTGTGGGGAACGTATCTAATTGGATAACGCTTTCAAAGAGGTGGCACAGCCATGACACAACAAATGGCCTCCTCTGACATGTGCAATGTCTTGCCAGAACAGCTAGTTCAAGACCATCATGAGTAAAGATAGGCCCCATCCTTCTCAGAGATGATGTTGTGGAGTGCGAGTCACTGATGTGGAGCAGCAGCAGGATGTAGGGTGAACAGTGATGGATGTGAACTAGCATATTACATGGCACCAATTCGAATCACTGGCCTTGCATGTCAGTACAGCAGGAGGATGTGACCTGTAGCACATCCTGGGAATGCTGAACAGTGCTCTGTTCCTTGTCACTCATTGCTGTGTGGGTTTCTCTCTGTGTGAGGAATAAATAGGACAGCAAACTCACATTCCAGCTTATGGCGCTGTCCCATTTTTGAACCAGTTTTGATTTCAATACCAGAAAATTGTAATAAAGAAAATCAGATAAGAAATGACTCCTGTAAGAAATCACTAAAACGTTGTGCCCTTTGCATCCTTGTGACTGGACTGCTGAAAGTCAAGTGTTGGTCTAGCCAAGAGCAATAAACCGATATAGGGCTCCAGCAATGGGGGACCAAGAGCAAGAGGTACATTTAGGGTTGTGTTTTTGGTGAGTGTTGTGAGATGCTCGCTTGGGAGGTATCCCAAATTACTGGACCCTTCTAAGTAAATAAGCATCCCAAAATGCATAGTTTTCACTCTGGAGGGGCTGCAGTATCTGGAAACAGGCTGGAAGTGGCCATGAAGAGAGAGGAGTGCTGAAGTGACATGCCTCTGTGCTCCGCAACATCATCACAGTTGCTTTGCAAGCAGTTGGCCTTCAAAGCCTTTAACCCAATCCCCACCCGCCTGGCCTATCTTCATGACAACTCAACACTAACCTATACCATCCCTATGACCTCTCATACCCTATATGTCACTTCTATAGTTACTTATCCAGTATCCATCGTGAGAAGACATCAAGTGTGGAGCTCAAAAATAATAAATTTCCAATAAACCCATATACGGCTCATTCCTACATACTTGCTAGGGAAATAAGTTCCCTTTTATTTGAACCACACATGAAAAATAACAAATTTTTAATTAATTCTTTGAAGCAGTCAATCAAACCATGAACTCAGAACAACCCACTGAGATAAGATAAGATTCCCTACAGTGTGGAAACGGGCCCATCAAGTCCACACCGACCCTCCAAAGAGCAACCCACCCAGACCCATTCCCCTACATTTATCCCTGACTAATGCACCTAACACTACAGGAAATTTAGTATGGCCAATTCACCTAACCTGCATCTCTTTGGACTGTGGGAGGAAACCACACAGACACGTGGAGAATGTGCAAACTCCACCCAGACAGTTGCCCGAGATGGGAATTGAACCTAGGTCCCATGGTGCTGTGAGGTAGCAGAGCTAACCACTGAGCCACCATTCCGTACCAAAGCTTCTGAAACTCAGCCAAGTATGTTTAATGACACATTGCTAGTCCTAAGGGAAATTTCAACCAAGAGTTCAACTGAAGCTGCATGACCAGTTACTTTTTTTATCCAACTTTGCCCGTCAATTGAAGCAATGTGGCAGAGTAATTTGTTTTTAACTTTTCCAACAGCTGCAGCCTTTTTTTGCAAGGTGAGAAAAGACTCCAGACCACAACATTCTACAAACATATCCACCCTTCAAGTGTGTTAGTGTCTACCCCTGTAAATTCATGAGTCCCTCTGGGCCTGGGCCTTTTCAGTAGACAAAATGGGATCTGTCTGAGCTGATATATTTGAGCAGCAGCTGTATCCAAGACACTAGTATCTCCCACCCACCCTCTTTCTCTAACCAAAAAAAAGACTCTGTGGTGTATTGAGGTAAGGATGTTTTTGTTCCTTTTTCTATTTTATGATGTGATTGGTAAAAAAACTTTTCTTTCCTTTTTTGTAACTTTAGTTTCAACTTAGATTAAGTTTAAGATTAAAAATGGCTGGAGATCTCAGACCCGTTTTATGCTCCTCTTGCTCAATGTGGGAGCTCAGGGACACAGCTCATGTCCCTGTCTCCTTCACGTGCAGGATGTGTGTCCAGCTGCAGCTCTTGTTAGACCGCATTGAAGGCTGTGAAGCTGCGGATGGACTCACTTTGGGAGCATACACGATGCTGAGGGGGTTGTGGATAGCACATTTAGTGAATTGGTCACACCACAGATTAGGATTGCTGAGGGAGAAAGGGAATAGGTGACTAAAAGGCAGAGGAAGAGCAGGAAGGCAATGCAGGTGTCCCCTGCGGTCATCTCCCTCCAAAAAAGGTATTTTGTTTTGGATGCTGTTGGGGGAGATGGCTCACCAGGGGAAGGCAGCAGTATCCAGATTCATGGCACTGTGGCTGGCTCTGCTGTTCATAAAGGTGGGAAAAAAGAGTAAAAGGGCTATAGTCATAGGGGATTCAATTGTAAGGGGAGTAGATAGGCGTTTCTGTGGTCGAAAACGAGACTCCCAAATGGTATGTTGCCTCCCAGGTGGACGGGTCAGGAATGTCTCAGATCGGCTGAAGAAAATTCTCAAAGGGGAGGGTGAACAGCCAGTTGGCGTGGTGCATGTAGGCACCAATGATATAAATAAAAAATGAAATGAGGTCCTACATGATGAATTTAAGGAGTTAGGAAACAAGTTACAAAGTAGGACCTCAGAGGTAGCAATCTCAGGCTTTCTACCAGTGCCACCTGCTAGTTAGAGTACGAATGATAGAATATTCAGGGTGAATGCGTGGCTTGAGAGAAGGAGGGGTTCAGGTTTTTGGGACATTGGGACTGGTTCTGGGGGAAGTGGGATTATTACAAATTGGATGGTCTACACATGGGGAGGGGGTGCTTTTGAGAATGTTCTTGGGGAGGATTTAAACGAATATGGCAGGGGGATGAGAACCAAGTTAAGAGGTTGGTGGACCGTAAGGAGGTAGTAGGTAAAGCCGCTAAGGAACTAGATAATGAAGTCAGTGTGATGAAGGGGAAGAGTAGAACAGGGAGCAGGTGATGAAAAAGCAGAGAGACAGGTGCATTTGTTTTTATGCAAGAAGTATAGTAGGTAAGGTAGCTGAAAATGTGTTGCTGGAAAAGCGCAGCAGGTCAGGCAGCATCCAAGGAGCAGGAGAATCGACGTTTCGGGCATGAGCCCTTCTTCAGTGGGGGCTTACTTTGGGAATAGTGATCACAATTCCATAAGTTTTAGAATACTCATGGACAAAGATGAGAGTGCCCCTGAAGGAAGAGTGCTAAATTGGGGGAAGACCAACTATACCACAATTCAGTAGAACTGGGGAATGTAGATTGGGAGTAGCTATTTGAAGGGAAATCCACATTCAATATGTGGAAGGCTTTTAAAGAGATGCTGATTAGAATTCAAGAAAGTTATGTTCCTGTCAAAATGAGGGATAGAATTGGCAAGATTAGGAAACCATGGATGACAGGTGAAATTGTGAGACTAGCTAGGAAGAAAAAGGATGCGTACATAAGGCCTAGGCGACTGAAGACAGACAAAGCTTTGGAAGAATATTGGGAATGTTGGACCAGTCAAAAACAAGGAATTAAGAGGGCTAAAAGGAGTCATGAGACATCCTTAGTAAGCAGGGTTAGGGAAAACTCCAAAGCCTTTTATTCATACATAAAGTGCAAGAGGGTAATGAGGGAAAGGGTTGACCCACTCAAGGACAAAAGTGGAAAGATATGCATGGAGTCAGAGAAAATGAATGAGGTTCTTAATGAGTACTTTGCATCAGTATTCACCGAGGAGAGGGACATGGTGGATGTTGAGGTTAGGGATAGATCTTTAATTACTCTAGGTCAAGTCAGCATAAGGATGGAAGAAATGTTGGGTATTCTAAAAGGCATTAAGATGGACAAGTCCCTAGGACTGGATAGGATCTAACCCAGGTTATTGAGAGAAGCGAGAGAGGAAATAGCTGGGGCTTTAACAGATATCTTTTCAGCATCCTTGAAAAAGGGGGAGATCCAAGAGGACTGGAGAATTGCTAATGTTGTTCCCTTGTTTAAGAAGGGTAGCAGGGATAATTCAGGTAATTACAGACCTGTGAGCCTGATGTCAGTGGTAGGGAATCTATTGGAGAAAATACTAAGGGATAGGATGGATTCCCATTTGGAAGAAAATGGGGTTATCAGTGATAGGCAGCATGATTTTGTGCAGGGAAGGCGATATCTTAAAAACCTAATGGAATTTTTTGAAGACGTGACAAAGTTGATTAATGAGGGAAGGGATGTAGATGTCATATACGTGGACTTCAGTAAGGCGTTTGAAGATTCCCCATGGTAGGCAGATGAAGAAGGTGAAGCCACATGGGGTCCAGGATGTCCTAGCTAGATGGATAGAGAACTGGTTGGGCAACAGGAGACAGAGAGTAGTAGTTGGCGGGAGCTTCTCAAAATGGAGACCTGTGACCAGCGGTATCCCACAGGGATCTGTGCTGGGACCACTGTTTATGATATGCATAAATGATTTGGAGGAAGGTGTAGGTTGCCTCATTAGCAAGTTTGCAGATGATACTAAGATTGGTGGAGTAGCAGATAGTGAAGGGGACTTTCAGATAATACAGGAGAATATACATAGATTGGAGAGTTGGGGAGAGAAATGGCAGATGGAGTTCAATCCGGACAAATGCGAGGTGGTGCATTTTGGAAAATGCAATTCCAGAGCTAACTATACAGTAAATGGAAAAGACCTGGGGAAAGTTGATGTACAGAGAGACATCTGGGTGATCTGGGTGTTTAGGTCCACTGTTCCCTGAAGGTGGCCATGCAGGTCAGTTGAGTGGTCAAGAAGGCATACGGCATGGTTTCCTTCATCGGACGGGGTATTGAGTACAAGAGTTGGCAGGTCATGTTATAGTTGTATAAAACTTTGGTTCGGCCACATTTGGAATACTGCGTACAGTTCTGGTTGTCACATTACCAAAGGATAAGGATGCTTTGGAGAGGGTGCAGAGGAGGTTCACTAGGATGTTGCCTGGTATGGAGGGTGCTATGAGGAGATGTTGAGTAGATTAGGATTATTTTCTTTGGAAAGGCAGAGGTTTGAGAGGGACCTGATTGAGGTCTGCAAAATCATGAGAGGTGTAGACAGGGTGGATAGCAAGAAGCTTTTTCCCCAGAATGGGGGACACAATTACTAGGGGTCACAAGTTCAAAGTGAGAGGGGAAAAGTTTACGGAAGATATATGTGAAAATTTCTTCACGCAGAGGGTGGTGGGTGCCTGGAATATGTTGCCTGCGAAAGTAGAGGCGGGAATGATATCATCACTTAAGATGTAGCTAGACATGAATGGGCAGGGAGCAAAGGGATACAGATCCTTAGAAAATAGGCAGCAGGTTTAGATGGAGGATATGGATCAGCGCAGGCTTGGAGGACCGAAGGGTCTGTTCCTGTGCTGTAATGTTCTTTGTTCTTTGTTCTAGCACTAAATTAAAATGGCCTCATTGTGTTGGGTCACACCCCATCCCACTCACACCTAATCACACCCCATCCCACTCTCCCACCGGATATGATGGAAATAGGAATTCCATATCCACATGCACTCTCCATTTTCACAGGTCCCTGGAGTCTTTCTAATCCTACAAAATCCAGTTCTTCCCTCCAAAATCCAGCTCTTAGTGCCTTATCCCACTGTACAGACACACAATCACACTGTACTGGACACATATGATCTCATTGTACCAGACGCACAGTTTCACTGTACCGGGCGCATTCTCCCACTCTACCGAATACACATATAATCCCATTGTAACACTAAGGTACACACACACTCATCTCTGTCTCTCTCCCCCCACCCCCACTCTCTCTCTCGCACACACACAATACACAACACAGACATACACCCCAATATGCTGACAATGGACACATTCCCTCCTGACATCAGATACTTAACATCTTATAATGATATATTATCTCTTTATCGCAGTCATTTATTCATTGCACACACTGCATGATACCAGCTCACAATCCCATAACTGTTATAAACACACTTGCATTCATTAATACCCATTATATAGCTTTAATAGACTGGTTGCACATGCTAGCAGAGACTACACACATCAAATTGACCTTTTATTTCTGAATTATTCTAACACAATGAAGGCTCAGTAAAAGTCCAGGTTCCTCATATCCTTTCTTCCTGAAGTACTCCAAGATGAAAACACTGACCTCAAATGAATATTGACATTATCATCCAATTGTATCATTACAAAGTTCAATAGATATTCCCAGTACATCATCATTGTCCACCTCCATATCCCTGTACACCATCAGAATCCACCTTCATATCCCAGTTGTTATGGACCAGACCAAACCCCTGAAAATATATTTAGAATATAGCCTCAACCCTAACATTTTCTTATTTTAAAGGTAAGGCGCTGCATTCCACATGCAATTTAATTGGTCAAACTACTCAACTGTAAGCAAAACACACTTTGTTTTTATACTTGAGTTAAAATACAGACAAAACAAAAAGAATTGGCTAAACTATAACTCCGCTGAAATGCTTAACTAAATAATATACATATTAACTACTATTAACCAACTGTTCCAATATTGTAATACCACACAAGCACACTCTTGGCAACAGCAAATCCAGTAAAATAGATTGTCTCACATGCAATTCTAGCAGCAGGAGGACAACCCCAGCTTTTTGCTGTAACAGAGAGAGGAATAAGAGCTTCCATGTCTGGCTTCAAGACCCCAGCAACTGCAGAAAACTAAAGCTAAAATCCTGGATCTGTGGGAGCATGACCACACCCATTCTATTGTTCCAACTTAAAACAAAACTGGCCTCACAAGCTATTTACTTTATTAGCTTTGAGCAGGCCACTTTCAACTTCTCTCTCAACCTGTCTTCATAAAAAAAGGACAAAATACATCTCTTAAAGCCACAGTATCATCACACAGTACACCATTAGAATGCACCTTGCTCTCCCAGTACACCAGCAGAATGCACCTCAATATCAAGGGCCGAAGGGCCTGTACTACGCTGTAATATTCACAATATCCCAGTACACCATTGGAATCCAGCTCAATATCCCATTACACCATCAGAATGCACTTCAATATCCCCGAATGCACCTTGCATTCCTAGTACATCATCAGTTTACATTTCCATCTTCCATTACATGAGCAGGGCTCAGCAAGTCCTATTATACTAGCAGGAGCCAAGTATTTGTCCCAGCTTGCTAGCAAGGACTCAACTGTGTAAATGTGGTAACATTTCCAACTAATTGCATCTTTAAATTATCAGGAACCCCAATAAACACATGAGGTCAAGCTACTCATCATGTTCCCTCTGTTGGAACCTAATTACTTATCCATTATTGCAACACAAAGATAGATAATAAATGCATGACCTTCACAGTTTGGACACAATAAGGAAATCAAGGTAAAAGGCAGGAAATTGTCATAGAGTCATAGAAGTCAACAGAAAAGGGCCTTTCAGCCCATCATATCTGTGCCAATCCGCTTGACTATTCTAGGAGCAAATGACTGCAGATGCTGGAATTTGTACTGAAAACAAAAAAATGCTGGAAATCACAGCAGGTCAGGCAGCATTTGTAGAGAGAGAGAGAGAGAGCAAGCTAATTTTTCAAGTCTAGGTGACAACTATTCTAATCCGATGTACTTTGTATGCCTTTAGGCATCACAAGTGGACACCTAAGTACTTCTTTAATGTTCTGAGGGTTTCTGACTACACACTTAGACTCAGTGACTCCCAAATTCCCCCAGTTTTTGGGTAAAAAAGCTTTTCGTCATTCCCCTTAAAACTATGCCCCTGGTCATTGATCCCTTCCTATCTCCCTTTCTGTGCCCCTCATAATTTTATACATCTCAATCACGTTCTCTCTCAATCTTCTCTGCTTAAAGGAAAACAGCTCCAGTCTGTCCAATCTCTCTTCATAAGTGAAACTCTCCAGCCCAGGTAACATCCTGGTAAATCTCCCTCTGCACCTTTTCCAGTGCTATCACATCCCTCCTACAATGTGGATTCCAGACCTGCACACAATACTCTAGTATGGCCTAACCAATGCTTTATACAGTTCCAACATCACCTCCCTGCTTTCAACCTCTACGCTTCAGCTAATAAAGGCAAGTATTCCATATGCCTTCTTCACCATTTTAGCCACCTGTCCTGATACCTTAAGGAACCAGTCTACATGAACACTAAAATCCCTCCAATCCTCCATGCTTCGCAGGGTCTAACCGTTTGTCATATGTTCCCTTGCCAAGTGCATTCAGTCCACATTTATCTGAACTGAATTCCATTTGCCACTGATCAGCCCATTATATCCTCCTGTAGTCTAAGGCTATCCTCCTTAGTATTTTCACAAAGTGGAGCTGAGGATTATCAGATCAGCCATGACCTCATAAGATGATAGAGCATTCTCAAAATGCTGATTAGCCTACTTCTGCTCTTAGATCATACGGTCTATGTGTGTGCATGAACTCTGAATATAGTCAGAATCCTGCAGTGATAAGCAATGTTAGCATCTTTGGGCTTCCTTGCTTATTAAAAGGATCTCAGAGAAGAGGGAAGCAGGCAAAGTGAGATGAGTTTGTACAATGGCTGACCTGCACCACATCACAGGGATAAGATACAAGCCTTTGTGAAATCTTTATGTCCTTTTAAGTTGGACGCGGTATTGACAGTCAATGGCTGAGGGCATCCCAGTGGCCTTCGCCTGCAGCAAATATTAGATTGCACACAACTCCCAGCTCTCTGTGCCTGCTGAGACTGCAGGATTACACTGTTTGCTAGGAAGCCTGATGCAAAGGTAGGTGCTGAGGTCACAGCTTGCTCGGAAGATTGGTAAATTTACCCTGTGACTCCTCCCGGGATTATCCAGTTAATGTAGTGTGGGGGATATCTCCGACATGAGTGCCTGAGGCAAAGGAGGAGCTGTCCCAGATGGGAAAGAGACTTCTGTTTATTTATGTTGTAAGAAGAGGGTGATTGAACGGGGAATAGGATCTTTTCCATCGTCAGCCTCCAAGCTCAGACACAATGCACCAGCACAATACGGAACAATTTGCTCATCCCTGCTGCTGTGACTCCAGTAGTTTCCTCTTCGAATGGAAAGTCACTCTCCCTCAGGAGTCAGAGTCTAAGAAAAAGCTGCAGTGAAAGAATAGACAACAGTTCATTAGTATCAGCACTACCACCTTCCACAGAATAAAGCTTCCTCTGAACTGTCCCAATCAAACATTCCCTGGACAGGGACAGCACGTGGTTAGATACAGAGTAAAGCTTTCTCTACACTGTCCCCATCAAATACACCTGCTACTCTTTAAACTGAAGGCAAAGCTCCCTCAACATTATCCCTTTTCATACTCATCCAGAACAGGGACAGCATAGGGTCAGATACAAAGCAAAGCTTCTTCAACTCTTTTTAAACTGAAAATAAAGCTCCTTGACACTGCCCCTGTCAAACACTCAGGACAGAAACAGAACAGGGTTAGATACAACATAAAGCTGTTTCTACAGAGTCTCCATATCAAACATTCCCAGGACATGGACAGCACAGGGTTAGATACAGAGTAAAATTCTCTTTGCACAGTCTCCATCAAGCACTCCCAGGACATGGACAACACTGGCTTGATGCAGATTAAGTCAATCTCCACAGTGACCCAATACATTTCTGGTTAAGGTAGAATAAGCTGTCATGATCTACAGTCTCAGTCTGACGAAGCAAATGTGAGATTTCTGTTGCTTGTGCTTGGCTCCCTGTGGCTTCATAGAAGCTGACAATCTGCTGTGACTTCACAAGGAGCTGTGAGTATTGCAATGCTGTGGGAGGCTTGCTCATCAAGTTTGATCATGAAACTAGAAATAGTCGCTTCTTTGAATCTGAGTGCCATCTGGCTTTGCCAACTTTCTTGATGGCAGAGGTGGCATTTTGGTCTATACAGTCAAATATTGATCGGCAGTGACCAGGCTGTACTGTACCCTGCCAGAACTCCCATCTTTAAATAAACATTTCATTGTTGTTCTATTACCTTAGTGTTCGTGCTGCTTGAATTGAGACTGATATTACAATTGGGACATCTATTCCCTGCCTTGTCATCCTATACCTCCGTCAACGCAAATAAACAGAACTTCGGTTCCAGCGAGGGTTGCCTCCGGGTCTTTCCATGTTGGCAAACATGCCACGCCACCCCCCCTTCCCTGACAAGATGCTCCCAAAGGTGCAAGCAAATGCAGATGCAGCAATCCCTCCCTCCCTCTCCCACTTTCTGAGCTTGACGTGACCACACCACCAGCCACCTCGCCATCGATGGATCCCCAAATCCCAGTACACTTGGAGCCGGGGAATGCCCGCCATGTTGATTAGCTGGCCAGCCCCTGGGACAGGCACCCAGGGGCAGAGGGGAAAGCCTCACAGCCAGTGCCAGCTGAACCTTGTCAACCATTTGCAAAGCCTCAGTCACGTGGGACAAGAGATTTGCATCCTGTCCAGATTACATAATAACTGATGTGGATAGGGAAATGTAGACAGTGTGAAGAATTACACTGGAAACCAGTTTAAGATTACCAGTAATGCATTTGCTGGTGTTTGAAGCTGTATACATGAACACACAGGGCCCTGTTTCATGTCGGCAAAAGGAGTTTGTATAGGCAATAAATATGGAGATATATTTCCAAGTCAGGATGGTGAGTGCAAGCTCCCCTGCAAACCACTCAGCATCTTGATTGGGAAATACATAACTGTCGCTGGGTCAAAATTCTGGAACTCCCTCCCTAACAGCACTTTTGATTTCAACTACACCAAATGGACTGCAACATTTCAAGAAGACAGCTCACCACCATCTTCTCAGGGGTAACAGTTGGCAGGAAATAAATGCTGGCCAGCCAGTGATGCCCATATCCCATCAGAGAATTTTTTAAAAATTGCATTGCTTACATTCAGAAAGAAAGAAGTCATGGAGGCTGCCAATATCTGTAGCATGACAACACCCTGACCAATCAGAGACCACCTGCTGGGAATTAAGGCAACAATTAACTGGTCCTGTTGCATCTCCAAGCCAGTGATAGTCCAAGCAATCAGCATCCTCTTATCATGCTGTATAAATTGGTGTTCCTTTTTAAGTCAGCTTCTTGTAAGATTATTCTGATGGATGCAAAGAAGCTTTGTGTCTCTTTTTAGCCATTTTTAACAAATGTATACCTGGAGGAGGCAGAAATGTGGTAATGTCACTGGATGAATACTCCAGAACCCCATGTTGATGTTCTGGTACGTGGGTTCAAATTCCAGATCCAAATTTGAATTCAATAAAAATTTTGATTAAAATGTTAGCCCCGTGGTGACCATGTCACCCAATTTGGATTTAAAGCTAATTTCACTATTGGTTGGACAACTATCCTCAGTTGTCATAAAAACCCATCGAGGTCACTCATGTCCTTTAGCGAAGGAAATCTGCCATCCTTACATGGTCTGGCTTATGTGTGACTCCAGGCCTACAGCTATGTGGTTGACTCTTAATTGCCCTCTGGGAAATTAGGAATGGACAATAAATGCTGGTGATGCCCTCATCCTGTGAAGACATTTTAAAAATAGGTAGCCATCAAGTCCAAAATGTCTGAAGAAGAGTAGGAAAAGGATGAAGGATCTGCAATAATTTTTAATGCTTGGGATATGGGTGCCACTGGCAACGTAAGCATTTGTTGCCCTCCGTAATTTCTCTTGAACTGAGTAGCTCACCATTCCATTTCTGAGGGCAGTTAAGAGTCAACCCCATTGCTGTGGGTTCGGAGTCAGACCAGGTAAAAACAGCAGATTTCCCTACCTTAAAGCATAAGTGTACTAGGTGGGTTTTTATGATAATTGAGGATAGTTTTAATGCCATTAATGAAACTAATTTTCAAATCCAAATGAATTTTAAATGTCAGTGTGTTGAAGTGGTGGGATTTGAACCCATATTCCCAGAAGATAAGCCTGGACCTCTGGCTTGCTAGCCCAGTGATATTACCACTACAATAAGTCTCTTCGCTACATCTTGTTAAAAAAAGATTCATGTCAGACATCTTCCAATCCTGATGAGGAGTCCTCAGTTTGAAATGTTAATTGTGTTTTTCTCTATCCAATGTGCTATGTATTCTCTCGCACATTATAAGGATGGCACCGTGGCTTATTAGTTGGCACTATTACCTCACAGCACTAGGGACCTGAGTTTGATTCCAGCCTTAGGTGAGTGAATGTTTGGAGGTTGCCCATTCGCCCAGCTTATGTGTGAGTTTCCTCTCACAGTTCAGAGATGTGCAGATTAGCAGGAATTGGCCATGGCTTACAGGGATTGGATGGGATGTCTTTCATTTGGTTGTCTAAGTTAAATCTAATGAGATTGCTGTCATTATACCAGGTGAGTACTACAGCAGTACGCCGCAAGACAGGCATGGGGAGATGGATACAATTGAAAGAGCGAGACTGAGGTGAAAGGGTAGATAAAGAAATGAGAGATTGACAGCATACAAACAAAGCAGAGAGCACGGGGGCTTGGGTTGAGGCAGAAGAAATTAGAAATAATCTCTGAAAATCTTGAGCGGTGGCTAAGCAATGGAACAAGACAAGTGTTCTCTTATTCCCAGAAACTAATCGGTGATGTTATTAGATCAATTTGTTATTTCAGACAGACAATGAGATAGAAATAAAGAGATGGGGAGGGGAGGAAGAGGGGGAAATGGAGCAGCAAAGAAAAAAGAGAAAGGTTAGTGGGGGAGAGTCATAAAGACAGAGAGAATCAAAAGAGGGAGAAGAGGGAG